>NW_027185764.1:9706852-9721073 GCF_028583685.1 Petaurus breviceps papuanus
AGAGAGAGAGAGAGAAAGAGAGAGAGAGAGAGAGAGAAAGCCAGCTTGTAGAACTGACAATGGGAGCCAATTATAATTTGAATGACCTGCCATGACATGTCAGGCCCCTGGAAGTGAACAGAGAATGAAGATGAGGCTTCCTTGCAATGAGCTACTCTAGGAACCTCATAATTATTCAGTGCTTAGGTTCTGAAGAGATTAGAATTTGAGGGAAAAGAAAAGTTGTCAGGAGATGCAGTAATCCAGAGGTCTCTAATGTGGTGACTCGTCCATAGCAGTACAGTGGGTAGAGATCTGGCTTTGGAGAAAGGAAGACTTGGTTCCAATACTGTCTTAGATCCTGCCTCTGTTATATTGGGTAAGTCAACCTTTTTGAGCCTCAATTTCCCCTCCAATAAAATGGGGATGTTTTCTATCTTCAGGTATTTGAAATGAAGATCACAGGATCACTGAGACTTTTTTTTTTCTAAAAGACCTCTATCATCTTTTTCATTTGGGTATTTTGTAGGGATTCATCTATTTCCTTTCAATTCTCAGTTCTGCTAGCATATGGTTGTATATAGGTTCCAATAACTTTTATTTTTTACTGTTTGCTTTTTATATTGGGAAGTCTTGACTAGAGTCATAGATTTAGGGCTGGAAGGGACCTTTAAAGCTCACCTACTATAAAGCCTCTCATTTTATAGATGAAGAACTAAAGTTCAGGAAAGTGAACTAACTTGCCCTGTCCCCCATAGTAGCAAGCAGCATTGCTGGGATTCGAACCCTCGTCTTCCATCTCCAAATCCAGGGTGTTTTTTCACTGTACCATGATGCTCCATCTCCTTTGGATTATACCACATTAATTCTGGGTGTCCCCAAAGTCTTAATAAGCTTAAGACTGCACTAAGACTTTGGGAACACCCTGTCTTCTGGATCACACCATTCAGCCTGTTTTCATGCAGTCTGGTACTATTGTCAGTCTTGTCTAGACCATAGACTTCTTGGGGACAGGAACCAGCACTCTCTCTGCTGTTCCACCTGGTGACCATATAGCTCTTTGTAAAACTTAATGTCCTAAATAAATAATAATAGCTAGTATTTATATAAGTTTTAGGGTTTGCAAAGCACTTTACACATGTTAACTCAATTGATCCTCAGAACAACCTTATAAGGAACATGTAGGGGCTTATTTTCTCCATTTTACAGATGAGGAAAGTGAGGCACAGAGAGGTTCAGTGACATGCTCAGGATCATACAACTGAGTAAGTCTGAGGAAGGATTTGAATTCAGGTCTTCCTGATTTCAAGTTCCTGGGCCCTATCCACCTAGCTACCCAACAATTATTATCACATTATAGAGATTATTATAAATGTCAGTTATTATTATTATTGGTTGAAGGAGGGCTAAATAAACTGCAGTTTATTAATATAATGGAATAGAGTCATGCAGTAAGAAATGATAGAAATAGGGATTCAGAGAACCATGGGAAGATGTCCATGAACTGATAAAGAGTGAAGCAAGCAGAACTGGAAGAAAAACATACAATAATGACAAGAATAATGCAACTGAAAATGTCAGCCCGGTACAAAAGGACCCAAAAAGAAACCCTGTTCTCAGGAACAATCTTGGGCCTGGAGAAACGATTATGAAACCCATCTACTTCCCTCCCCTTGGCAGAGAAGCAGGAGACCACTTTATTGAGTACTTCCTGCATGTAAGTCGCTAGAGGACTTTCCACAGGAGCTAATTTCCCATTTTCCAGTGTGGGGCAGAAGAAAAGAAAATTTTAAGGATCCAGGATTAGAAGCCCAACTTCATTTTAGCTCTTCATGTATCACTGAAGCCCGGACAGAGTCATCGGACTCACCAATCATAGAGAGTCACTGTGGTGTCTGCTCCATCAGAGCCAACTTTGGTAGAATGACCCTAGTAGCCACCTGGGTACAAATCCAGCTCCAGAATCCTCTCTTGAGGATTAAATGAGATAGTATTTGTAAAGGGCTTAGCACAGTGTCTGGTACATAGTAGGCACTTAAGAAATGCTTATTTCTTTCCTTCCTTCTTTTGTCCTTCCCTGACCCTAGGCTATTGGGGTTAGGTGACTTGCTCAGGGTCACACAGCTAGTGAATGTCAAGTGTCTGAGACCGGATTTAAACTCAGGTTCTCCTGACTCCAGGGATGTGCTTTGTCCATTTCACCACCTAGCTGCCCCTCCTCCCCCCCTCCTTCCTCCTTGATATGATAGTGCTTTGTTTTCCTTCCAGATTGAATTCTGAGCTGCTCAACAGTTGAAGGAAGAGTGGGGGCAGGGGAAGGGGGTCTTACCCTCTTTCTGTCATCCTATCAGGACCTAGAATAGTGCCTATCACATAACAGACACTTAATGCTGATTCATCTCTTCAATCAGTCTTTAGGACATTAGAATAGGATCTCAGATCAGGGCCTCTTTAAAGGTTAATATGGGAAAGAGATTGGGAAAAACTTCCTTTGGATTATCAAGTAACAAAGTAGATCTGAGATCATTAATCCTCTCATTAATAAAGCCCTGTGCCCCATTTTAGGCTTGGATTTTCTCAACCTTCAGTCCTATAAAAAATACCCTGAGAATTTTAGGGGTGGTCAAGAAAGTTCATGCTGACCTTACTTGTTCATGCTTCTGTCTCTCCCCTCTGCCATTTTATTTGGCTTCCTCCCAGAAACAACTCATCCCACCATTCTCAGGAGGCCTTTCCTGGTCTTCCCCGCTGCTAATGCCTTCCCCTTTCAGATTACCTCCATATATTCTGAATAGGTAGGTCTGCCCTCCACATTAACACTAGAGCCCATCTAAGTTTATCGTCTCCAACAGGGCACTATGTTGGATTGAGGAGCAGAAAGCAAATCTAGAAATACTTGAGGCATGGGCAATAAAAACCTCTTAAAGAAAAGTGCCTCATAGAAAACTGCAGAAAGAAATAAGGCAGGAGAGCTAATCTGAGATGACGCAAAATAGTCTAGACTAGACTTCCTTTCCCTTTTTCAACACATGATCTCATCAGAGGGCAAGGAAATTGGCAAGAATGGTGGGTAGTGCTTAGAGAATAGTATATGGAAACTACCAATCCTTGACTACTTCCTAAAAAAACCCAAACCTCTGCCCTATTGATGTGATTTATCCTTTGTATGTCAATCCCCTCTTTGGGATAACAGGTGGATCTGCAGTGACTGAGGAGCTGAGTTCTGGCTTTGGGGCACCATTTTGCAAGATACAGTGGAGGGAAACACCCCCTGCAGGAAGCTGGTTTGGTTGTGATGCTTCCTAGGAATGATGGATGGTATCCTGATTCATCCTGCAGTCCTGAAGCATGGGAAGTGGTTCTTTGGTACGGGGTGGGCCACAGCCCAGACTGCCCCTAGGAAATGCAAATCACAGGCACTCAGAGCCAGCCTTTGGGGACAGTTATCTGATGATACCTCATCATTCACGGTGTACTCTTGTTGCAAGGCATGATGGGCAGGAGAACCTGCCCATTAGGATTTGGCATTCTTACTGTCATGATCCAGTCTTTATTCCTGATGCCTTTTGATCTTCCTTGAGACATCTTTTTTTTTTCTTTCAGGACAGGCCCATGAGCAACGTGATATAATGGAAAAAGATCTGGGTTTGGAATCAGAAGAGCTGGGTGCAAATCTTGCCTGTTTTGTCTTGCTAGCTGTGTAACCTAGGGCCAAGGGCCAGTCACTTCCTTTCTCTAGGTCTCAGTTTCCTCTCTTTTAAATTGAAGACACTGAACTAGATGGCTCATAAAATATCTGCTGGAACCAAGTTTATAACACTGAAGAAATGCTTGGACAGCTAGGTGGCACAGCGGATAGAAAGCCAGATGGGCCCGAAGTCAGGAAGATGCATACTCCTGAGTCCAAATCTGGCCTCAGACACTTACTAGCTGTGTGACCTTGGGCAAGTCATCTAATCTTGTTTGCCTCAGTTTCCTCATCTGTAAAATGAGCCAGAGAAAGAAATGGCAAACAGTACCTTTGACAAGAAAATCTCAAACAGGGTCATGAAAGAGTGGAACATGACTGAAATAACTGAGTAACAACAAATAAAATGTCTTTGTCATTGGCCTGGCATTTTATCTGCCTGACCATCAATTCTTCCCCTGCATGCAAACATCACACAACATTCCATTCCTTTCTTTATATGTGGCAAATAGAGAAGAAAAACCTTTTAGCTGGGGTCCCTCCAGCAGCTGAATGCGGCAATAAATGAAGAAAGCTATGGAAGAATCTGGACACATGGCCAGAGAGTACTTACTGTATAATAAAATGATGGGGTCTCACCCACTGGTTGGAGAATTCCAGCCACAGAAAGGTAGTCCCCAAAGATCAATTTTTTTTGTTTTCCCACGAATGTGCTCCAAGGGCTATTTCCAGTGCCAACCAAAGAAAGGAGGTAAGATGATCAGGCTTCTATCGTAATCTAATATCAAAGGATCATAGATCTGCAGCGATTTCTTATTAAGCCTTAGTCACAGAATAGGTGTGACCTCAGTCAACCTGAGACTTGAAAAGGCCAAGGTCCCCCACTGCATTCTGGGTCTTCTCCAATTGTCCTGATCTACATCTGCCCACTAGACCCAGATGGCTCTGGAGGAGAAAGTGAGGCTGGTGACTTTGCACAGTCCTCCCTCACTTAAATCCTATTCACCTGAATGTCATGTCATCACCTCCCTGATGTCATGGGTCTCTTCAAGAACAAAGGACAAGCAGTAAGAGCCCTTAATGGGAATGTAATCCAACTCTCCCTCTTTGAAGAAAAGGAAATTGAAGCCTCAAGGTGGCTAAGTGGCTTGGCCAAGGTTACACAGAATTGAGATTTGAACCCAGAGTCAGGTTGCCATCTTTCCTACAGGCAAATACTTAGAGAGAACAATGGCTCTCCAGGTTTTTATATTCCCCCAAGCACCTAAGTAATCAAACAATCCCTCCAAAGTGCCACGACGGTAAGACCATGTCATGGCTGGTCAACCCTAAACAAAAGCACACTGAAGATTCTGATTGCTCTCTTCTTCATCCTACCAGCATTTTTAAAGGCCTTGACTTTTTTTTTTTTATTTGCAAGGGGAAGTTAAGTGGTGCAGTGGATAGGGCCTTGGGGCTGGAGGCAGGAAAATTGAGTTCAAATTTGACCTTAGACACTGACCAGCTGTGTGACCCTGGGGAAATCACTTAATCTCATGTCTGCCTCAGTTTCTCCATTTGTAAAATGAGGATAATAATGATAGCACCTCCCTCCCAGGATTGTTGTGAGGATCGAGTGAAACAATAACTGGAAAGTGCTTAGCACAGTGCCCGCACAGAGTAGGGGCTGTATCAGTGTTAGCTAGGACAAGATCAATCCCATGCAATCACTGAAATGCTTGGTGCCCCTCAGGGAAGTGATTCCATTGTGGAAGGAAGGGAAATGGAATGTTTGCAAGGGCTAGGAGCTGGGAGGATAAAGGCTAAGTTGTTTTCAAAGAAATACAGAACATTTCTATGGGTAACAGACATTTCCTTATGGGAAGGGAGGGTGGCAGGGGAGAATCTTTTTATACAAAGCTGTAATCAGGATGGAGAAACTGGAGCTTTGCCTTAGGGCAGGGGTCAGCAAACTAGGTCTACTTGCTGCCAGTTTTTGTATAGCCCTCCAGCTAAGAGTGATTTTACATTTCTAAATATACGAATACTTTAGTGTATACAAATACTTTCATTTAAAATTTAGACTTCATTGTCTAAATTTTATTGCCTAAATTATTTTTATTGTCTAAATTGTCTTAAAATTAGACTATTTTAGATTTACATTTAAACTTTATTGTATAAAATATTTTAATATAAAAAAATACTTCACTTAAAAATATAAAAACCATTCTTAGCTGGTGGTTGTACAAAAAACAGGAGGAGGGCTGAATTTGGCTGACATGCCATAGGTAGTTTGCCAACCCCTGCCTTGGGATGCCAGATTTAGAGAATGCTATATTTAGAGGGGGCTGACAGTACTTTCAGTCCTTCAGCAGCATCAAAACAATAACTTAGCACCTAGTCAGAAAAAATAATTCGTTAAAATAGGAAAATGCTAGTAGGGATGAGGGTTCTATCCCTATCTATCTTCTCCTTCCATGACCACTCTCCTCCCCTTTGACCCATGCATCACCACTTCATGATATTTGCCCCAGGCACAAGAATCCCTTATGGCTCTGATTTTTGTTTTTATTATTATTTTTTATTTTATTATTAATAAATTATTTATTATTTTATTATCTCATGTTCTTTTTGTAAGGTTTCAATGGGCCCTAGCCAGATTTCTGCCATTTCCCCACATGCCCCGAACAGAGATTATTTTTCCCCTAACCCTACGCTTCCTTCTAATGTGACAGTCTCTATCAGCACCACCATGAGACTGTCCTCAGATGTTCAGAACTCAGGTATTAGCTTCTGCTCTTTCATTCCCCTTACCTTTCATATCTGAGAGTCACCAACCCTTTGAATTCTGTTCCTGTAACGCTTCTTACATCTGCTCCCTCCTCCCTATTCCCATTCTCTTATACTAGTACCAACCAATAGTGGGTTATTAGAAGAGCTCACCATCCCTTATAATAGCCCCGCATTTTACCATCTCTCTGCTTTTACTCATGCCATTACCTAAGCAGGGAATGCCTTTCCACTCTGTTCCCAGCTTGATGAACTCCTAGTCATCCTTTAAAGCCCAATTCAATTACTACCTCTTCCAAGAAGCCTTCCTAGATTTCTCCAGTCATCAATAACCTCTCCTTCCCTTTATATCTGGAGCACTTTGTTTACATCTCTCATATATGTACCTTTCATTTTATAGTATAGTTGTTATCGTTCAGTTGTTTTCAGTTGTGTCTGGTTCTTCATGACCCCATTTGGGGTTTTCTTGGCAAAGACATTGGAGTGCTTTGCCATTTCCTTCTCCAGATCATTTTATAGATGAGGAACTGAGGCAGACAGGGTTAAGTGACTCGCCCAGGGTCACACAGCTAGTGAGTGTCTGAGGTCATATTTGAACTCATGGAGATGAATCTTCTTGATGCCATACCCAGTACTCTACCCACTGTGTTACCTACTTGCCATAGTTAATATAATTATGTATGTGTATATGTATATTATCCACTTTTACTAAACTACAAGATCCATGGGTCAAAAGAAGAGAGAATAATATCTATCATTTATATAGCATCTATATGTGCAAGGCAGTGTGCTTTACAAATATCTCATCTGATCCTCCCCAATCCTATGAGGTAGGTGGTATTATTATCCCCTTTTTACAACTGAGGAATGTGAGGCAGAGGTTAAGCAACTTACCCAAATGCTCACCAATTGGGTAATAAGTGAACAAATTATGGTATATGACTGTGATGGAATACCAGTGTGTTATAAGACATGATGAAAGGGATGGTTTTAGAAAAGCCTATGAAGACTTATATGAACTGATGCAAAGTGAAGTGAGCAGAACCAGTAACAGCAATGTTATAATAATGATCAACTATGAAAGTCTTAGCTACTCTGATGAATACAATGATCCACAACAGTTCCAAATGACCCATGATGAAAACTGCTGTCCACCTCCAGAGAACTGATGAACTCTGAGTGTAGATTAAAGCATACTTTTTTTTTACTTTTTAAAATTTTTCTCACTTTTTTTTCCCAACGGGGCTAAAATGGAAATATATTTTGCATGACCATGTATACAATGTCATATTGCTTGCCTTTTCAGTGGGTAGAAGGAGAGAATTTGGGGTTTAAAATTTTTTTAAATGAATGTTAAAAACAAATAAAGAGATAAATAAATAAATTTAGTAACTCACCCAAGGTCACACAATAGCTAGTCATGGGTTTGAGGCAGAATTTGAACTCAGCCCTTGTTCAGCACAGGGTTCTACTAACTTCAACTCCTAACTGCCTAAGATATGGGAAGACATTCCCAATTCATAGAGGTCCAGAAGCCTCGCACATTGTATATATTTTCAGATGTATCTATGTATTGATTAGTCATGCTAATTCCCCCCCACCCTTTTTCTATTTTGTCTTAAAAAATGCTATTTGTTGTATGGGATAGATCTCTAGGAGGGGAAGAGGAAAGATACTGGAGGAACTATGGTGATATAAAAAGAAAAAATAGACATCAGTAAAAATTTACTTAAAAAACAAACAAGCAAGCAAACCAATAAGCTCCAAAATGGCAGAGACTGCCTTAGTTAACCTTTGTATCTCCCTAGTCCCCACCAGTTTCTAGCAAAGGTCTTTAAATGATAGGATGGTAGATCTAAGATTACATTACCAATGTAATCCAAGCTCATCATTTTACAATAGAGGCCCAGGGAGTTTAAGGTACTTGCCAAAGTTCACGTAGCTAGCATTAGAAGGGTTTTAACCCAGGGCCTCTGACTCCAGAGGTTAGTGTTCTGTCCTATCTGTCTGTTAGGAAGTTAAATGATAAAGTGGATTGAGCACCAGGCCTAGAGTCAGGGAGATCTGAGTTCAAATATGGCCTTAGACTCTTACTAGCTGTGTGACCTTGGGCAAGTCATTTCACTCTACTAGCTTCAGTTCCTCATCTGTAAAATGAGCTGGAGAAGGAAATGGCAAACCACTCCAGTATCTTTGCCAAGAAAACCCCAAATGGGGTCATGAAGAGTCAGACAAGACTGAAACAATAAAAAACAACCAATTTGCCAAAATAATTTTAATTCCTCTCTCTTCATCTACCAAGCCCAACTTGATAGAAGATGATTTAGGTTGACTCTCCTGTATCTCCCATGTGGTATTCCAGCCTATTCTCCTCAAAATGCCATCCCACATTTGAACACTGTGTACACAGCACCTCCATCCAAATTGTGGGCTGAAGTTCTGGCCATCTGGTCCCGCAGAGACCAAATATGGGGAGGTTCCCACTGATTTTAGAAGCCTTGAGTTCCTTGAGAAAATCAGGACCAGGACAGGGATCCAGCTGTCCTTGTCCCCATCACCCTCATCTCTTACTTTCAGGTCACAATTGTCCTAAGTGTCTGAGATAGGCTACTAGGGCTCAAATTAACCCTAACTACAATAGAATGCAATTAAACCTCCAAAGCCAAATGAACTACTAATAAAAGTCAACTGCGCTTTACGCAGTGACTCCCAGAAACACAGAGTCATGTACAAACCACCAGATATGCTCAGGGAATATATATATACACACACAATATATATACACAAGATAAAACATTTTGGATTCCAGGAAACAAACAGGAAGAGACATCTCCAGGCACTTGCAACTGCTACAATTGATTGGCACCCATCACTAATTAATCTGCAATGATTGCTTAACTCAAGAGGCTTGATTACAGCTTTGCATAATTAAAATTTTTAAAAAGACAATTAGCAGTAGGAGAAAAAGAAAAATTGTATTAATCAGAGCTAGTATGTTGATGGGGGTCTGAGATCAGTGTCTTGGAATTGGTCCTCTCATTGATCACGGCCATTTAAAGAGGTAGGCACAGACAAAGCTCATTTGGAAAACTCATCTGGAAACAGTGTAAATTGAGGGACTTAAGGCATTTCCCAATTTCCCTATGATTTTCACAAAGGAGTTGGACATGACTGAAATAACTCAACAATAACTTGGGTTCAAATCCTTCCACAGACACTTGTTACATGTGTTGGGAAAGTCACTTAATTTCTCTAACTCTCAGTGTTCTCATCTGTAAAATGAGGGAATAGAACTCAATGGCCTTAAAGATCTCTTTGAGTTCTATGTGGATGCCTCATCATACTGTCAAGGTGCTATGTCCTGGAGAGCCTATCAAGCTGAAGGCTTGTGTCTTTGAGTATGGACCTGGAAACTCATCACTTAATCAAACAAGAATTTATTAAGTGCCTGCTGTGTGCTAGGTACGCACAATGTGCTGGGAGATTCCTGCCCTCTGTCTCTTTCCCTCCAGGCAGCTAAACAGAACTGGAGGAAATCACAAAACCAGGCAAGATGGGTCCACCTTAACCCTACTAGCTCTTGATAAGCTTCAGCTTCTCCCATAGCTACGGATTCCTTCCCTGATGCCTACAAACACGCCCAAGTCTCCTTTATCAAAAACAAGAACAAAAAAACACCTTCTTGAGATTCTACCATGCCCTCTAGTTATCATTCTTGTTATGTCTCCTCTCCCTCTAGAAAGGGGTCTGTAATTGGTGCCTCCACTTCCTTTCTCCTCACTTTGCAATCTGGCTTCTGGCTTCATCAGAAATGCTCCCCAAAATTCCCAGTGATCTCTTCATCGCCAAATCTAAAGGCTGCTCCTTGATTTTCATTCTTTTGGACCTGACTTCAGTGTCTGGCATTGCTGATCACTTGCTTTTCTTGGATACACTTTCCTCTGTTGTTTTGTGTTTGTTGTTGATGGTGTTGGTTGGTCTTTTTTGCAACAGCTCCCTTTTGTTCTCCCCCTAGGTATCAGACCAATTTTTCTCAATCTCTTTTGCTGAAACTTGATCCATGCTACACCTACCAAGGGTGGATAGTCCCCAAATCTCTGCCCTAAGCTCTCTTCTCTTTTCTCTCTCTACTATTTCTTGGTGCTCTCCTCAGCTCCCATTGGTTCCATTATCATCTCTGTGCAGATGATTCCCAAATCTATATATCCAGCTCTAGCTTCTCTCCTGAGAGAATATAGTCCTGCAACATCTACTGCTTTTTTGACATTTTGAATTGGATGTCTCATAGGCATCTAAAATTCAACGCATTCCCAACAGAATTCATTATCTCCCCTCCCTCCTTGCCTGCCCATCCTCCCATCTACTGAACCTATGACTGTTTAGGTTACCATCATCCTTACAGTTGCCTAAGTGTCCTTCTCAACTCTTCTTTCTTGCTCACTCCACATGTCCAATCAATTGCTATATCTTGTAGTTTTTTTCTCTACATATGTCCCTTTTTCTGTTCTCACATAGCCATCAACTTGATTCAGGTCCTCAACACCTATTGCTTAGATTATTTTGATAAATAGCCTTCTATCTGGTCTTCCTGACTCAAGTCTCTCCCCACTCCAACCCATCCTATACACATCTGCCAAAGAAATTTTTCTAAAACATACGTATGACCATGTCATTCCCTACTTACCAAACTCCAGTGACTCCCTTTTACTTCCTGGACCAAATAGAAAACCCTTGGTTGTTTTTGTAACTGCTCCCTTTCATTCTCCCCCTGATATCTGACTGCTTCTCCTCAATCTCTTTAGAGGAAACTTGATCCAAACCACGCCTACTAAGGGTGGGTACTCCCCAAAGCTCTGCCCTAAACTCTCTTCTCTTTTAGTTAAAGTATTTAAGTTATTTAAAACGTCATACCTTGTCCCCTCCTGCCTTTGCAATCTTCTTGCACGTTACCTCCTTCACAAACTCTATGGCACAGGCATAGTGGCCCACAGGTCACACGTGATGCTCTAATTTCCATCTTCCCATCTTCCTTTCTTTGCACTGGCTGTTCCTTTGTCCAGACTTCTTTCCTTCCCAATTTCTAACTCTTAGAATCTCTGGTTTTCTTTGAAGACTCAGGTCAAATACTGCATCTTCTGGAAGTCTCTCCTGGTCCCTGAGGCTCCCTCCCATCAACCCTGCATTTATCCCACATGATCTGATCCTTGTATGTTGTCTCAATGCATTTGAATGTAAGCTCCCATTGGGCAAAACTTATTTTTCTTCTTTCTTTGTATCCTAAGTATTCAGCACTGTGCCTGGTACATAACAACACATAAACAAACAGAAAAATAAATAAGTGCTTATTGATTGACACAAACACAAAGAATGAAACAATAGCAAATCTAAGGAGCTAACATTTTAACAGGGGAGACACGTGTGTGCATGAATGTATATATACATACATGTGTGAATATACATACATATATCCTCATATATACATATATGTAGTCTCTCACTCTGACTTAATTGACTTTAATGAATCTCTTAAGAGAGGAAAAGCGCACCCAAAGGACGGGACTTTACTGTCCATATCCTTAGTCCAGGATTCCAGAACCAGGAGCTGGTTGGGTGGTATGTCGTATAGACCAGCAATTGTTGTGTCAGGAAGAATTGAGTTCAAATCCTTCCTCTGACCCTTACTAGCTATCTGACTCTCTATCACCTAATGTGTATATATGTGTGTGCATGTATATATGTATTTATATGTATATATACATATGCATCCACACACCTATATGCATGTGTGTACACACATGTTTCTGCATACACACATGCATGTATGTGTATGTTTGTACACGTGTCTATGTGTTGTTGTTTATTCTTCCTCTTCAAAGAGGACCAGTGACATACAAGGTGATGCCTTGACTTGAATTGGATTTAGAGGAAGCAGAGTTGCACAGCTGTCAGCCTCACTCTCTCTTCCAGAGTCATCCAAGTCCAGTGGCAAGACAAAAGTCAAGAGGACTGTCCCGGGATGCAGTGGCATCTTGGATGTCTGACTGAGCTCTAAGTGCATCCATCAGCTGCCTTCATGGATGGTGGAACAAATTGTTTCAGATTTTGTGTGTGTGTGTGTGTGTATTCAGAATAGTGAAAAGAGCACTGGGGAGCTGGGTTCAAATTCTGGCTCTGCCACTGTTTGACCCTGAGCAAATCACTGAATCTCCTGGGTTCCTTATCTGTAAAATGAAGGAATTGGACTCGATGGCCTCTAAGACCCCTTCCAGAATGAAATCTACAATCCTAGGACTTTGTTGTTGTTCAGACATTTTTTAGTCGTGTTGGACTCTCTGTGACCCCATTCAGGGTTTTCTTGGCAAAGATTCTGGAGTGGTTTGTGCCATTTCCTTCTCCAGCTCATTTTACAGATGAGGAAACTGAAGCAAACAGGGTGAAGCAACTTGCCCAGGATAACACATCTAGTATGAGTCTGAGGCCAGATTTAAATTCAGGTCTTCCTGACTCCAGGGCCAGCAATCTAGCTACCCTGATTCTGGACTAAATGATCTCAAAGGCCACTTCTGGCTCTAATCTTTTGATCCTCATCTTAGACAGAGGCAGCGTTGACTGTTGGAGTGATATTACAGAATGAGATTCCTTCTAACCAACAGGAGCTAATGTTCACAGGGTGAGGGAAACAGCAGGTGCCAAAGACTAAAGCAAGGTGGCATTTTTAAGGGTAAAGAGAATCTAAAAGGGAAAACATTAAAATAAAAGTGTTAACATGAACTCCATGGAAACCTGCCAAAATAGAAAATCAGCTGTATGGGTTCCTCCTCAGTACAATAAGGCAGCTGAAGTGGAGGGCTTCGAAGGAGCTCTCCAGCTCTCGCATCACCCAAATAGCAGATACCTTGGGAGGAAGCCAGCATCTCTGAAGCCTTGTAAACGTTTTTAAAAATGGCACACCACTTGAGCAGAACAACAAGGAATAGAGCGTATAGGGTTCTAGTCTTGGATCTGCAACTGAGACCTGGGAAAGAGCTTCACTGAGGAAAGACAAGGTCACCCAGTGCATCCCGGGCCATCACCAGTCCTCTTGACTCCTGACGTGCCAATGCACCTCGATGACTCTGGAGGAGAGAAGGAGGTTAATGACTCTGCACAGCTACCACACTCTCAAGCCAAGACTACCACCCTCGTGATATCTGTGGTCCTCTACAAGAACTAAGGGTGAGCAACAATAACTACAACAAGTAGTTGCTGCCAGTTATGCCATTTCTAGAAAGTGGGGGGAGGGGAAAGAGAGAAAATTGAGTATTCTCTCACCCTTGACTTAACTGAATTTAGTAAATCCCTTAGGAGAGAAAAAGGACACCCAAAGGATGGACCTACTATCCACAGCCTTAGTCCAGGACCTCAGAACTTGAAGTTGGCTAGATAGCACATTACATAGACTGCTGGATGTGCAGTCAAGAAAACCTGAGTTCATAATCTTGACCCTGCTCTTGCTGTCTGTCTCAATATCAATCAGCCTCAGTTTCTTCATGGGGCTAAAATGGGGATAATAATAGTGTCCATCTTATAGGGTTTTTGTAAGTATCAAATCGGAGTATAGATATGGGGGCGGCCAGGTAGCACAGTGAGTAAGAGCACCCGCCCCAGTGTCGGGATGACCTGGGATCGAATCCAGGCTCAGACACTCAGCACCCACCCAGAAACACCTGGCCGTGTAACCTTGAGCAAGTTACTTAACCCCAATTGTTTAGGGGTGGCCAGGTGGCTCAGTGAGTAAGAGCACCG
>NW_027185764.1:9721083-9732376 GCF_028583685.1 Petaurus breviceps papuanus
AGAGCACCGGCTCCAGTGTCAGGATGACCTGGGATCGAATCCAGGCTGAGATACTTAGCACCCACCCAGAAACACCTGGCCGTGTAACCTTGAGCAACTTACTTAACCCCAATTGTTTAGGGGTGGCCAGGTGGCTCAGTGAGTAAGAGCACCGGCTCCAGTGTCGGGATGACCTGGGATTGAATCCAGGCTGAGATACTTAGCACCCACCCAGAAACACCTGGCTGTGTAACCTTGAGCAAGTTAACCCCAATTGTTTAAAAAAAAAAAAATATATATATATATATATATGAAATGCCATGCAAAACTTAACATGCTATATAAACATTATCTATTATTATCCCTAGAGATTTTCTTTTGTTTTATAAAATAGATGAACGTGCTTTTCCTGTTCCTTCTTTTTACACATGGTCAGAACTGCTATATAACCTTCCTAGTTCTTAGCTCTTGTATTTTCCTGGAGTAGAGATACTCCCATACATTTTAATGTGGAAACTTATTAATACACCTAACAGTTCCAACAGTCGAGTGACATAGTAGGAAATGGAACCTGACAGGCTTGGCTCTGTTTCTGTATTTTTAAATTCCTTGATAAATTTGAATGATTACAGGGTACTTCCAGTAATACCCTCATATTAAAAAAAAAACCATGCAGCTCTCTGACAGAGGGGAACTCAATCAAGGACTCCATTGGCAGGAGCGAATGAAAAGAAGCAGCCGCCATTCAGGGGAAGAGGCTACATTTCCTGCTTTAGCCCCAACTACCTGGGCCTAATCAAGCAGATCCTGCATGAAACCCTGGGTTTCTCTGAAGACTTTTCCTTCTGCTGACACACGCAGCAAATTGACTACCTTCCAGGGATTTTGATTTGCATAAACTTGGAAGGAGAAGAAGATAATTGGGGAGAGGGTCACAATAGAAACCTGAATGCTTTCAAGGGCTTAAAAAATTATCTGGTAAAGGTGCAAGCCAGCTATGAGAAGACATAGCTTTTCTACCTGTTTATTAAATTCCTTGTATTATATATAAATACCCTCCCACCGAAAGAACAAAAAAGAATCCTCTAACGTGGTTGTCTCATTATGCGACTGACTGATATAGACACAAAGGATGAAACATTTCAATCCCTAATCTAAGGAGTCTACATTCTAAGGAGGGAGAAAGTAAATGCATACACGTGTGCATGTGTGTATGTGTGCATGTGTGTATGTATGTGCACATACACGGGTGTACATAAATGCATGTCCATATGTAAATATGTGTGTACAGATATACATGCATATATACACACGTGTGTGTATACGTGTACACATATAATAGTGGAAAGAGCATTGTATGTAGAAAATGAGGACCTGTGTTCAAACCCTGGCTTTGCCACTTAGTAATCTTGGGACTTTGGGTAAGTCACTGAATTCCTTTGATTCTCAGTTTCCTTATTTGGAAAAGAAAGGAGCTGAAGTGAGGAAGAGCTGTCCACTGAGGAAGTGTATTCATTTTTCAAAAGTGATCTATTGAGCTAAGAATCAGAGTGGTCCAGTATATAACTTACACAGCCCCCCTATGGGAGGAGTTCCAGAACTTTCTGAAACAAATTCTCTGAACCATTTTCAGGGAAAAGAGAAGCCATTTGTTATTGGGTGCCCTTTGCAGACAGAAAGATTGAGATGATTGTCTCTGATTCACTTGGGCAGCTAGTGGTAAGTCAGAAATGGAATCTAGGTCTTATTCCTTGTGTGCTGTATTTTATAAACACACAGCCTTGGACCTGGTGGTTGGATATAGATAGATATGTGATTATGCCCACATGGCCATCTGGAGTTTGTCCGTGGCTGATTAGCCATGCCCAGAGGAGAGTCTGAACTATCCCCAGGAAAATGTATTTTTTTTAAAGGAGTGAGGGCTCTGGAGGTGGTCTAAGGCAGTGCTATCTAAAGTGGTTTTTTTTTTTTAATTGTACCTTTATCAGTAAAAATATTTTGAGAATATATCCCAGTGTGTGTATTTGCTTATTTATAAATTTACACATATTTATTTAAATATACTACTACATATTAATATACATATACTAGTACATATTAGTTATTATATACATTATAAAACTTATAGAAATATAGTAGAATATTAGAAATTTGAATTAGGAAGTAGACATTTAAAAATGATGGGATAAAGATAAAATAATATATTTGGTTCTAGAGTCACGAAAGAATTATTGAGTAGTTATTGAGTAGGGGAAGATCAATGGTCAGACCTGGCCTTTAGGAAAATCATTTTGGCATCTGTGTGGAGAATGGATCTGAGAGGAGAGAGATTGGAAGCAGGGAAACCAGCTACTGCTGTAGTCCAGACAAAATGTGATGAGAGGTGGTTAGGTGGCACAGTGAAGAGAGCACTGGCTGTGGAGTCAGGAGGACCTGAGACATAAAACTAGCCATGTGACCTTGGGCAAGTCACTTAATGCCAATTGCCCTACCTTCCCCCCTCAAAAAAAAAAAAAAGGTGATGAGAGCCTGGATTACTAGTAGCCACGTGAGCGGAGAGAAAGGGGTGGAGGTGAGAGATGTTTGTGAGATAGAAATGCCAAGATTTGGCAATGGAGGGAGTAGCAGGGGTGGGGAACCTGCCTTGAGGTCACATGTGGCCCTCTCTGTCCTCAATGGCCAAACTGAAGAGGAATTTTGCCTTTGTTCCTGTTGGTTATAAAGGAACTATGCCCTGAGGGGTGAATGAGGTGGTGTAGTTGGGTGGGAGTCAAGGACCCAATTGGCAATCATGAGGAGAATGGGATACAATCTCTCTTCTCACCCTGGGATTGGTTGATCACACAGTCCCAAGAAAGCTCCAGACTCTGTATCTGAACACCTGAGGTGGGGGTCAGACACTAAGACACCAGGCAGCATCTGTCAGCTTGAATCCTGTCTGCTGAGAGGAGTTACCCTTTTGAAAAGCATCCGTGCTGTGATGGAAAGAGGCCTAGATTAAAGGTCAAGAGACAAAAGTCAGGTATCCCCGTTCTATTTTCTGACAGTGGAATCCTGAACAAGTCACTTTCTACCCTTCTGGGCCTCAGTTTCATTATCTATTTTTTTTCCTTCAAAAAGGGGATAATATCCAAGGTCCTTTACAGGTCCCTGGTAATAATAACAGTGATGACGACTGACATTGTTTTTCTCTTCTGGTCTTGGCCTGCAATTGTGGGTATTAGGAATGACTGGTGTGAAAACTCCCTCTGCCATGTAGGACAGCAGCCCCTCTGTAACGACAGTCCTAGAGAGATGCCTGGTGTTCTGAGAGGTTAAGTGACTTAAATGTCCAGGGTTAACATTCAGGTGTATAAAGCAGAGCTTAAACCCAAGCCTTCCTGATTCCAAGGCCAGCTCTTTACCCACCACTGTCCACTGCCTCTCAAATGACATTGATAGAGTGATTTAAAATTTGCGGAAGACTTTACATACATTATTTCATTTAGGCCTCACAGAAACCCAGTGAACTAGATACTATGGGTATTTCTAATATAACTAGTAAGTGTCAGAGGTGAGTTTTGAACCCATGCCTTATCACAGGATCACAGACTGGAGGGGACCACAGAGGACTATCAAGGCGGAAGGCTCCATTTTATGGATGAGGAAACTGAGGCTGAGGGATGGTAAATGATTTCCAGCAGATCACAAGTTAATCAGCAAGCTGGGGTGGGATCTGAACCTGGGTCTTCCTGACTCTTGTATGGATTTGGAGCCCAGAATCTGATGATTTGAACCCAGCAAAGGCCAGGGTTTTAGCCAGTATGATAACCTTACCTCTCACTGCTAGGAAATAAAAACCTGCCATGGAGTTTGATGCTGACCTGGAGGCTTCTGCCTCCTCCTCCCTCATGGCATACTGCACAAGGTCAGCACTCAGCAAAGACTTGCTGATTGATGGATGCACCCAGGACACCTGGCTCTTTAATCACAGCTGTGTGGCTGGCTCCCTTTCTCTCCTTTCTGCCATCCTCCACATACACAAACAATGATGCATTTGGTTGGAAAGCTGAAGTAAGCAACTGGGAGTCTCCAAAGGCCAGACCTCGTGGGAGGTGCTCCCCTGGCTCTGCCTAACCCCGGGCCCCCATATTTGACAGTCAAGAAACAGTGACTGTCACATTTCTGTCTTGCCTTTACCTTGGCCACCCACATAGTATGGGCCAAGCAGAAACAAAAACAACTGTGATAACCTTCTCTAGGAAAGAAAAAAAAGACCATAAATCACAGTGGGACATTTTTGTCTTTGTTTAAAAAAAAAAAGACGATGGGCTGTGCAAATTAAGCTCTTCACGTCATTCCGTTGGCTGGTCCAAAGCACTGAGCACAAGCTGCCCCAAAGTCAGCCACTGCCTGCTTAGAACATTTGAAAGACAAGTCTAGATGCCCCTTGTGGAAGTGAGGGTGACTAAAAGGTCCGTTGGGAGTTAGAGAGGTCGGGGACCTCCCCTTCAGCAGCCACGAGAATGTCCCTGGGCTAGATGAGCCCCTCTCCCTCAGAAGGCAAGCCTACTGGAAGGATGCTAGGATTCCTTCCCATTCTGGCATTCTAAGTGTCCGTGTGATTATATATACACAATGTACGTGTCAGTGCATAATATACACAACACACATATAATATACAATACACGCATATATATGTGCATCCATATGTATGCAAATTTATACACCGAGACTTAGTTACATATGCATATACACACATATAATGTGCATATTTACATACACAACACATATATACATGCCCATACACATACTATATACACATATATACCCATATTTATAGTCACATATTTAAATGTACAAACATACCCATATTTATATAACCACAAGTATACACACATATACATATATGCAATAGTGATGTACACATGTATGCCAACCATATACATATTTATACACATATGTGCACACACATGTATATAAACACACATTTACATCTAGATGCACATACACACACGTTGGGGGGGAGTGGTGGGTTATACACACATCTCCCTGGATAAAATATAAACTCCTTGAGGGCTGGTATTGTTTCATTTTTGTCTTGGCACTCCCAGTGTCTGGCCTAATGCCTAATACAAAGTGCTTAATATATGCTTGCTGATGGACTGAATGATAATTAAACTGGGCCTAAAAGCATATAGTAGGTCACTGAAAGAGGGGAAGGGAACATTTATCTGTGTCTTTGAAGAAAGGAAGAGTCCCAGAGACTTATGCTGAACTTAGCACAATATACGTCCTCCTCCCTAATATTTTCCTCAAGGTTTTCCCTCCTGAGACACCAAAAGAGGGAAGTAAAATAAAAACTGTGTACTCCCCCAGTGGGATACGAATCATCTTTCCCACTGGGGTGACTTGTAAGGATTATTTTTCCTAAGTACTCCAAGGTGTATTTCGCTGTCTTTTTTATCTGGAGGTAGCAGGGGAGACTAATTTAGACCTGGAAAGGAGGACCTTAGAGGACATTTAGTCTGATCCTGTTTCACAGAGAAGGAAACAGTCCAAGAGGAAAATAAATGACTCCCAAGGTCACATAGATATTAAATGAAAGAATCTGAATTTGAATCCACATCCTTGGATTCCAAAGATTGTTCTCATTCCTTCCCAGTGTACCATACTCACTTTCTGGCAGTTCAGATCCAATGAAAGCTAAGAAGACTAGCCCCTTCCTCATGGTCTTCTCCAGAAAGAGAATGAGGGTGGTGATTTGGGCTTCGATGGAAGGACAATGAAATTTAGAGAGGATTGATAAGCCTTCCTTTTTGTGGAGGACAAAACTGTAGCCCTAAGCAGGTGAATTCCACAGCTAGTTGGTGGCAGCCTTGCAGGAGAGTCAGTGAAGACATTATAATTTTTGATTTAGGCTTGGGCGTTTTTCCTGGGGGACAGCAGAAGCCTAGTGTTTTGTTGGTTAGGTGTCTAAAACAAGGGATCAAAATATTTCGTCTCCCTTGTTTGCTAAGCTCATGATCCTTAGCATGACCTGAGTTGAATTATTCCCCCTTGGTGGGTCCCAATTTCTTTGTCAAATGATTGTTTGCCTCAGTTTCCTCGGCTGTAAAATGGGCATAATAACAGCGCCCACCTCTCAGGGTGGTTGTGAGGATCAAATAATATCTGTCAAGTGATTAGCACAGTGCCTAGTACATAGCATATAATATACTATAAATAGAAATGTATTTATATTATAATTTCTATTTATATATAAATGAATGTATATATATATATATCAGTATAAATACTTTTTCCCTTCCCTTCCCCACTATCTTGTCTTTCCTTCTTAAAACACCTGTCTTCTCCATACTTCCAAGAGGTTTCTCAAGAAAGAAGGTAAAATATGTTCAGCTCCTCCATTGAGAGACGATGGATGGTACAAGACACAATTCACCAATATCCCTAATTCTACAGGAACAGAATTGGGTGAGGAATCAGGGGCATCTTTCCAGGGATTTAATCAGATAACAAAGTATCACAAGTATTATCTATCACTATTCCAGAAGCCAGAGGCAACCCCAAACAGAAAGCTCTCTGGTGCTCAATTCTCAGCCTCTAATATCTCTCTGCAGCACAACTCAATATGGTTTTGTTTCTTCCTGTCACAGGCTGACTTCCCACCGGCTTTGTAGAGTGAGACATACGTTCTGTACTAAGCTTGGTTCTGGCTTAGATGGGCAGCCTGATACAGGTCATTCTTTCTCCGAATACATGAGAATGCCTTGCTTATTGCATGTATGGCAGGCTGTGTCAAGGAGATACCCAAAAAAAGGATGGATGAAGGAGCTTTTATTACTTTTATTACTGTGTGCTAGGTGTTATACAAATACAAAAATGCAGTAGTCCCTACCCTCTAGGAGATTACATTCTAATGGGGTTGGGGGTGTGGGAACTTTGTAGCTACAAGATCTTGAAATTACATATGGCACATCTCCAAGCCCTCTCCAAATTTTGTAAAGATTTCTATTGTGCTTTCAACTGGCAGTGGCATCTGTTTCATGCCTTCCCCTGTCCCCTCCTCCAACAAATGACTTCAGGTTTTGTAGAAAAAGCTTTTAGTTCTTCCTCACGAGGCAAATTAATATTATGCTTATTATTAATAACCAATATTACTCTGTGATCCATCTTTTTCCTCATTTTTGTCAGACCCCACTTCTGAAGGGCAGGCAGTTTCTGAAGGGCATGATTAAGTACTGTGATCACTCAGCCCCTAAAACATCTGTTTGTTAACCAGCTTGGCTGGGCCCCTCCCAAGTGGAACCTCACTTCTGTTTACTGTGTAAACAGGCACCAGCTTGATCCAGGCCCTCACCAGGGGACATGTCTCTTGTCCTTGCTTTTTCTTCATAAAAGTTAGGGGTGACCTGGGCTACAAGGGGGAGACCAGACCAGGCAGTATTTGATTGAGAGGGCTTTTGTTTTTCTAGCTAAGATTACTAGAGGCAGCTAGGGCTCATAAAACAACTAGCATTCCTTAAGTATTCACACGGAGAGGGGTATGTCTGCTTTCTTTAATTAATCATAATCTCTCACTTTTGTAATATTGGCCAATTACGTAATTTTCATCATGCCCTTTGTTCTATGCTTGTAAAAATGTATTGCACCCTCAATTTGGGATCTTTGGCCAAGGCAGGGTCATTGACCCACCCATCCTTATTATTAAGTCAAATGCCCCTGTTACCAATGGCCTCAATTTACCCTTTTGTTAAATTTCACTCTCAGCATTGACAAAAAGGTTGGGGACTTCTGGTATAACATCCTGCTTTCAAGCAGCTTTGCCCAAACATCCATTTCTTAATTTTTTACTAGTTGAGGAAGAGCAGAAGCTTAAATACTAAAAAAAAAATTACATTTGGCTTTGGATTATGTTTCTGTAGTTACATCTGAATATAGGTGTGACGATGAATTCACCGAAAGCAAGATAAAGAATCCTCCTGTTGAAGAAGAGGTGGCAAGCTGCCCACTCCCCCTGTCTTACCCCTCTCCTCTGCCCCTCCCTGCAACCCACTCAAAAGCTGTCGGAGACATGATTTGCCTTCTTCCAATGCTCTCTAAGAGCAAGGGAGATGGGTAAGTGCTTGGGTTTCAAAAAGGCATCTCTGCATAGGATATTGAGGTTGGACAAGGCTGTAATTAAGCAGATGAGGTACTTTCCACAGTTAGGGCTCAGATGTCAAGGAGGATTGCCTCAGATAACTACAAAGGCCATCTATTATCCTGCCTCTGTGACCTTGGGCAAGTTATTTCACCCCTCGGTACCTTCAGCAGGCAACTCTCTTCAGACTACAAATTACTGGCAAGTTCCCATACTGGGCGTTTATCACAGATTGGGACGGACCCAATATTCCAGAGGCAGCATGTCATAATGCAGCAGACTGCTGGGCTGGGAGTCACAAAGACCTGAGTTCAAATCTTATCTTGCTAGATGTGACTGGCCCTTGTCAATGTCATTTAACTTCTGACCTAAGCAACTGTCTAGGATTCTTCCGAGCTATAGATGAGCGGCTTTTTGTCCCAGCCATACACACACTATCCCCTACACTGGCCTGTTCTCTCTTCCTCACTTAGGATGCTTTCATTTCTGTGCCTTTGTTCTGGCCATCCCCTAGGCTAGGAATTCACTCCCTCCTTTGAGGATCCCTCTGTTCCTCTAATATGTAGCACAAGTAATGCCTTTAAGGTCCCTTCAAGTTCTAAGTCTACGATCCTATTCACACATAGGCCAGTGAGGTGGCATAGTCGATCAAGCACCAGGCAGACCTGAGTTCGAATCTGGCCTCAGACACTTCCTGCCTGTGTGTGACCTTAGGCAAGTAACTTCACCCAGTTTGCCTCCATGTAGAATGAACTAGAGAAGGAAATGGCAAACCACTCCAATATCTTTGCCAAGAAAATCCCAAATGGGGTCACAAAGAGTTAGATACAACTCAAATGATTGAACAACAATATTCATATACAGAGCAGTTAGGCAGCGCGATGGATAGAGCACCTGACCTGGAATAAGGAAGATCTGAGTTCAAATTCAACCTCAGACACTTACTAGTTGCGTGACCCTGGGCAAGTCACTTCACACTGTTTGCCTCAGTTTCCTTATCTGTAGAATGATCTGGAAAAGGAAATGGCAAACCCCTCCAGTATCTTTGCCAAGAAAATCCAAACAGGGTCATGAAGAGTTATACAACAATAATATTCGTTAATAAGTATTATGAAGCTTTTGACTGTCAAAATCAGACATCAGTTCTTAACTTCCTAAATCTATCAAAATTAGCTGCCTTTAAAGATCTAACTTTTTATTTCTTCCTCCTTCTTTCCCCAGGAAGCATCAGGAACCAGCCTGGTCTCGCCTAACCTGCTCAGGCTGACCCAGTTCTTGGCAGAAGTCTCCTAACATCAGGCAGCCTGCCAGCAACTCGTATTAACAACCAGTGACAAATACCGAAGGATGGAAAGATCTAGGGAACGAAGAAGATGTTAAGGTTTCAATATTGTTTACTACGAAAATAAATTTAAATGAAAACCTAGCTCACTGCAATCACTGCTTAATTTCTGCATGACAAGGGAGAAGGACAGTAATGAGAGGGTTTTTTTTTTCTTTTTCCTCTCCCTCTCCCTTTCTTTTAAATTTAGAGCAAGAATCCGAGTTTCATTACCTCTAGACCCAAATGTGCTCTTTTTTTTTGGCCGATAGTGAGAAGTATTGTAGAGAGATTGACTAGCTCATTCCTAGGAGGGCCCTTCTAAAGCATGAGCTTAAGTGAATAATAAATTACAAAGAAAAGGGTTTTTATTGATCCTGCCTGTTGCCTTAGAGGAATGGAAATGTTGAACCTAAATAGGGTTTACTGTGCATTGGGAATGCAGACCAGTTACTGGTCTGAGGCTTAGTGAGAGGCAGGCACCCAATCTGGCTGCCATGTGGATACCCAACACCTACTTAGAAGTCCCTCTTGTGTTAGGAAGCTCAGAAAGAAGAGGCTTATGAGCTGAATCCCAGCCTCAAACAGTGTGACCAAGCAGTGGATGTTGGGAAAAATAATAGCATCTGACAGATGGGCCTGGCTTGCATCAAACAAGCATAGGGTTAGCTCTCCTGGAGGGGGTGGGAGTTGGGAGAGGAGAGCTGCAAAGAGAGGCTTGGTTCTGTAAGCAGCTGCCAGAGGTGCACATCCAAAAGTCAGTCTTGTGTGCCTCTCAAAGAAAGGACTGTTGGTCTCTTCAGCCGTGGTACCCCACCCCAACTTAATAATATTAATCACTATTTATTTAGAGATTTAAGATTTACAAAGCAATTTACATATTATCTCCTTTGATCCTTATAACAACCCTTTTTCTTCATTTTACAGATGAGGAAACTGAGGCTGAGGGAAATTCAGTGACTTGTCCAGAGTGTCACACAGCTAGTAAGGGTTTGAATTTAGATCCTGACTCCAATCCCACTAAGTACAGAAGCATAGGCTTAAATAGCTCAGAAAGGACTTTAGAGGCTACTGAGTCAAGACATCACAGGTTCAGAGTTAGAAAGGCCCTCAGAGACCATTTAGCCCAACCCCTGTATTTTGCAGATCAGGAAACTGCTTATTGGGAGAAGTTCAGTTAAGCTGCCATTGATTAGAAGTTATCTAATGTGGGGCAGCTAGGTGGCATAGTGAGTAGAGCACTGGCCCTGGAGTTGGAAGGACCTGAGTTTGGTTCCAGCCTCAGACACAACACACACACACACACACACACACACACACAAACTAGCTGTGTAACCTTGGGCAAGTTACTTAACCCCAATTGCCCTCCAAAAGGCAAAAAAAAAAAGTTATCTAATGTGACACAACTTAGTAAGTGTCCCAGGCAGGATTTG
The DNA here is from genome assembly GCF_028583685.1 of Petaurus breviceps papuanus. Lineage (NCBI taxonomy): Eukaryota > Metazoa > Chordata > Mammalia > Diprotodontia > Petauridae > Petaurus > Petaurus breviceps. Next base: position 9,731,942 of record NW_027185764.1, read on the forward strand.
AACCCAGGTCCTCCTGAACTCAACCCCTTCATTTTTTCCCCCAAGTCAAACGAAACTTAAGTTTTAACATGCATCTAAAGTCACGTTATTTTGTATAAAACTGTTGTTACCCCAGGCAACAGCTCAATCTCCACATCCCAAGGACATTTTGAAAAGGCAGAACTGTTAACAAAGGGATCTCAACCAGGGCTTTCTCAACAGTAAAGGAATAGAGATAATCATTTTCCCCATTAACTTTGTAAGTGGAATCAGAAGGCTGCCCGATGTACCCAAGTATCTCTACTTTCCAAATGTGTGAAAACCAGAACTCAATGCATAAATTAAAAAACACTCAGGCACACAAGTAATTTCTTTTCCAGAATTCTAATAGCAACATCTATCTATCTATCTATCTATCTATCTATCTATCTATCTATCTATCTATCTATCTATCTA
>NW_027185764.1:9732386-9739318 GCF_028583685.1 Petaurus breviceps papuanus
CTATCTATCTATCTATCTATCTATCTATCTATCTATCTATCTATCTACCTACCTACCTGTCTACCTATCAATACACACATATACATACATATATAGTGCATATGTTTTTATATGTGTATATATATATTTTTTTTCCTGGTGCACATATATAATGAATCAATATCTTTTTGCACAATATAACTTCCATATTATCTTTCTCAAATACTTTTTTTGCACAGCCTTAAAGGAACTATGAAATACATGCAAAAAGAGACCTCAACAGAATGAATGAATTCAATACCCCCTGGTGTAAATCCACTACCTCCCAGACTGAATTCAAGGAGCAGTGGTTTGGAGGGTATTTAGAAGCAATATTATGTTGTGAATAGACTGGCAAGACTTGGAATGCTCTGGACATGGAAGAGTTTAAAAGCAGCAGCTTCATCTGCTGAGAGATAGTATTCTCTCTCTCTCTCTCTCTCTCTCTCTCTCTCTCTCTCTCTCTCTCTCTCTCTCTCTCTCTCTCTCTCTTTCTCTCTCTCTCTCACTCCCATTTTTTTTCAGTGAATGTTCACAAACTTGAGGCTTCTGATGACCAAAATAAGTCAGTTCATATATTGCAGTTCACCAAATATTTAAAATTAAGATACTTTCTGTGAAGACCAACAAAAAAATATTTTGCATAAGGTAGCTATCTCTTTGAAAAGTAAAAGGTTGAAGACCAAAGCCTCCACCTGTCTTCAATCAATCAATTCACATTTATCAAGCACCTAATTATGTGCTGGGTACTGTGCTAAGGGCTTGGGGATACAAAAAAAGGCAAAGGATAGTTCCTGCCCTCTAAGAGTTTACAATCTAACACCTTCATTAGCTACATCCCCCTTCATTGGTCATAGTTTTCTCAACAACTGTAGCTTCTCAGCTTTTGCTTGGTTTCTCTTCTTCATTTCATGTCAACTCCTTTCGGGGAAGGCTTCTCCTAGTTCCATGGATCTGAGATTTTAATGATTAATGAGTCTCTGCCTGGAAATACCCTATCATGAGAAGGCCCAGCCAAATTAAGGACTCTCACCTTCCAACTCATCATCTGGCTTGTTCCACTTCAACACCCGGCTTCTTGGCCAGGGGACAGATACCTTCTTTCCCTCCCCCAACACCTTCCAGTTCCCCTTTGTGTGCAATCTTCCTATTAGATTGTAAACTCATTGAAAATAGAGTTGGCAGCGGTGGCTAGGTGGCACAGTGAACAGAGCATTGGCCCTGGAGTCAGGAGGATCTGAGTTCAAATCTGGCCTCAGACATTTGACACAAAACTGGCAGTGTGACCTTGGGTGAGTCACTTAACTCCAACTGCCCTACCTTGCCCTCTCCAAAAAGCAAAAAAAAAAAAAAAGGACAGAAAAGAGTTGGTCTTATTTTCTTATTGTTTTTTTTAATCCCTAGCACTTAGTACAGTAGCTTACACATAGTAAGCACTTAAGTGTTTGCTATCTATCTGTCTATCTGTCTATCTATCTATCTATCTATCTGTCTGTCTGTCTGTCTGTCTGTCTATTCATCTTTCTAGCTATCTCTAACTTGGGAATCTCTCTTGTCAGCATGTCACAATCCATTAAAGTCTATATTTATATTTACATTCTGCATAATTCTGGCTTTTGACCCTCCATAAATCCATTAGAGTAGATTTATCCAATAGGGAGATGGCCTCCTTCTAGGTCTTTTGAGGTCCTGTGAATGACAAGACAGCACTCAGGCTATTTGTATTACTCTTTAATCTCCTTACAGGAGTGGCCCACCTCCTTTGATGGTTGTAATGTCCTCAGTGATGCATTTAATGTCACTTCTTGCCCACAAGTCACCATTGGTAATGGCTTGGAGCCTACTGACAGCTACTATGTCCATATCCATTACCCTTTGGGTCACCCACAATTTTGAATCTTCAGTGATTGTAGTATTCCACGATTCACAGTTATATAGCACGGCTAAGAGATTACTAGTGTTGGAGAGATGGGCTTTTGTGTCAAGGTGTAGCTTGGGATCATTGAAAGCACTCTGCAGTTTTTCAATTCAGCCCACTTATCTATTCAACTCTGAGCTCAGTTTATCATTCATTCATCAGCAGGGCTACATCCTAACTCCAAGTTTGGGGAAGTGAATAGACTTGGAATCAGGAAGACCTAAGTTGTGACTCTGGGCAAATCACTTAACCTCAGCCTGCTTACCAGCCATGGGACCCAGGACACGTGACTTAACCTTTGTCAGCTTCCGTTTTATCCTCTACAAAATGGAAAACTGAGGCACAGGCATACTTCACCTCTGTTTGCCTCAGATAACAGCACTCATTTCTCAGAGTTCTGAGGATCAAATATGATAACACATCTAAAGTCCTCTGCAAAATTTAAAGCCCTATATAAACGTTAGCTGCTATTATTACTGAATGACTAATCCAATGTCCATCCAACTGAATGTCAGTCTGAGCTCTCTGCATTCTTTATCTACTTAGAATTGTCTATGACCACTTTTCTATTCCCCACTAGCACCACAGTTCAGTGCTAGTACTTATCAGGCACTGAAATACAGGGTAAATTCACTAATTATCCTCTGATTAAGACATAGCTCAAGTTTAGGGCATCAGCTATGAAAAATGTGTTTTGGTCTAGATATTAATCTCTGTACACATGCAATCCAGCCTGGCTATTTATAAATGGACCAAAGTACCTGGCCAGAATGTGAGAAAAATATAAATTCCTGACTTGGGTCAGATCTGTAATGGCTGAGAGTCCTCAGGCCAAGATCTCAAACAAGCTGCGAAATCCCTTATAGAATTTTAACCACTTGAATGTTTTATTGCCAGGAATTGTGGTCCTCATAAAAATTTCTAATGACCTGTCCCATTTTTATACACTTTCTCTGTCATCTTTGGAGACTCAAGCCGAACAGAGAAGCAAACCCTTTTCATCCTAACTCATTCACCTAATTCTATAGATAGCAGCCGGTGTCTTTAAGGCAGCCAGAAGGGAGAATACCTAACCAGTGAATGATGAAAATGCTGATTTGAAGCAGTTCCTCAGGATTTACCTAAATGGAATAAATCTAAGAGGAAAAAAAATCAAAACCCTAAATCCAATTTCTGTAAGTAAGAAAGGGGGACAATACTCCAACAAAAAAGCAGAAAGCATCCAGAACTTCATGTGGAAATGACCGGCACTGGAAATTATGCCTTTTTCAGAAAACACAAGTTTTAGTTTCTGAGAATCAGTGTGGTATAGTTGGGGAGGGGGGAGGGGCAGAAATCGTGGGTCTTGGATCTAGATAACTTAAATTCGAGTCAAGCTTCTGACATTTATTAGCTGTGTGACCCTGGGAAAGGTACTTTTCCTTTCTACCTCTCTGTTTTCTTGTATTCATTTATATTTAATCCCACTTGAATATTTGCTCTGCATATATGTGCTTATTTCTCCATTAGAATGTAAGCTCATTGAGAGTAGAGATTGTTCCATTTTCTGTGTTTGTATCTCCAGCACCAGCAGGGTGCCTGGTACATAGCAGGCAGGCACACAGTAGGCACTTCCTTATCTGCAAACCGAAAGGATGGGCTCCAGGGTCTCTAAGGCCCCTTTCAATTCTAAATCCCATTATTCTATAATTATTTCAGGCGATGGTCTTTTAAAGACAGTGATAAAAATGCAAATTTTATCTGCATGAGTGAGTTGGGTTTAGAAGGTGATGGGGATTTTTCAGAGTTTCGGGCTGTTGCTTTCCCCACATTCCTCTGATGCTCAGTTTGGCAGTCTCAGCTGCACTTGCAAGAAAGCCTCTCTGATACCGGGCGAACCTTTTTTTTTCTTTTAGTTCTGTTTCACCTAAATTGACAAGCAACAACAGTAGGGCACAGAGTTTAGAGGCAGCATGGGACCAATAAATAACTACCTGAATTTTCAAAGGAAAGAGTTATAGGATTTTGAAAGAAAAATGATGGCAAAATATTAGCTTGAATGTAATTAGCCCTGACAAAAGAAATGCAGTAAGACTCATTTTAGTGTCACTATTCTTAGAAATTGGTGGAGGAAATTGGGTCTCTCTGTATGTCTTCTCTTTTTGTACCTGCCATATAGATAGATATAAATGGGTGTGTATATGTATATATGTATACACACATAAACATATAGATACACATATACATATGTATACACATGCACACACACATTCAAACAAGGTCAGGTAAAAGGTATTCTATAGTCTTATACCAAACAAAGCTGAACTGCAAGATATAAAATAATCAATTTAACTATAAATAGATAGAATTTGTTCATCAACAGTACAAAGTTTTTGGCCTCGGTGTTTATGTGATGGCATGGCTGTTTTGGTCTGAACCTGTGATTTCACTGGTGTAGGGAAGGAACTTTCAGTGAGCAAATGCCCTCTCCAAAGGCAGACTAGCCACTCTCCTACTGAATGTGGTCTCAGGGAGATGGCCAGGTCTTAAGAAGTTACATGACTTGTCCAGAATATGTATCAGAGACTGAACTTGAACCCAAGTTTTCCTGACTTCATGTCCAGCTCTCTATCTCCCCTATTCTGACCTTTCTTTTTTTTTTTTTTTAAAGCAATCAGGGTTAAGTAACTTGCTCAAGGTTACACAGCCAGATGTTTCTGGGTGTGGTGCTGAATATCTGAGCCCAGATTTGATCCAGGTTATCCCAACACTGAAGCCAGTGCTCTTACTCGCTGAGCCACCTAGCTGCCCCTAAGCAATTGGGGTTAAGTAACTTGCTCAAGGTTACACGGCCAGGTGTTTCTGGGTGGGTGCTGAGTGTCTGAGCCTGGATTCGATCCCAGGTCATCCCGACACTGGAGCGGGTACTCTTACTCGATGTGCTACCTGGCCACCCCTGACCTTTCTTTATGTACATAAAGGAGTTAAAAGTCCTCATGTATTTCCAAATATGGTAGGTATGATAGGAACAATTATAAAGTGTTTTAAAGTCTGAATTTTAAATTTTAGGGAAAATACATTACTCAACTGTATAGTTCTCTGTAACTCCTTTGACAAATGAAAAATAACTACAATTTTTTTTCTTTTGGTCTATTCTTTCACAACATGATGAATATGGACATATACTTTACATGATTACATATATATAACTTGTATCAAATTGTCTGCCACTTTAGGGGGAGGAAGAGGGGGAGAATTTGGAATTCAAAATTTTTTTTTAAAATGAATGTTAAAAAATATCTTTACATGTAATTGGAAAAATACTATTACATTAAAAAAATAACTACCACAGATTATGAGGTTACCACGATCCTATGATGAACAGGATTTTAAATCCTTATTTATTTGTTTTGGGGGGGCTATGTCTAGATCTGTGATTTCATCAAACTTAAGAAGTTTTCCTGGTGAAGAAATTCTTTTGCCTATAAATACTATTAAGGGAATGTAGATAGAAAACACCTGTTTGGGTAGGGGTGTGTATGTGTGTGTGTGTGTGTGGGGTATGTTTCTTGCTCTTTTTTTTACTAGTTTAGGGTCCTTAGCTCTAGGCTTACATGGAGAGCTAGATTTGTTACTAGAGTTCAGAGGGTGGGGTGGGGTGGGGTGGTGGGAAGATGGCCACTCATCTCAAGTAAATGTCCAGGCAGGGTCTTTTCTTGATGTCTCTAGCTCTTTAGGCTTATACCCTAATGCCCCTAGGGAAAATCATTTAACCCTTATGAATGCCTCATTTCTAGGGTCTCCCCAAAAAGGAGTAGAAAGGTATTAAATGTGCAATATAAATTAGGTATAGAATAGCTATTCATTTCCTCCCCCCTCCCAAAAAAAAGGGTAAAAGGGTAAAGGAAGGGCAAATGCAATTATATTAAACCCATTTTTTTAAGATAATATCTCATTTGATCTTCATATTAGCTCTGCAAGGAATTCCTACTATTATCCTCATTTACATTTGCAGAAATTGAGACAAACAAAAGTTAAGTGACTTGCCCAGGGACACACAATTAGTAGGTTTTAGGGAATTTGAACTCAGACCCTTCTGACTCCAGATCCAATGCTCTGTCCCTGGTACTACCTATCTGCCTCAAAAAGACAAAAGACTCATGGGTATGTTTTGACAGAGACATAAAGCATAATGCAAAGCATAATAATCTAGTATTCCTATTATATTCCCTAGTGGGAGTGGTATGGGGTGGGGAGTGGGGCTGGACACTTAAACCATTGCAACATGGGACGTTTAGTAGGATTGTTGAATGGACATTCCAAACAACACCTTTAGGACCCACGGTTCTTGGCAAGCCTATCTAGGGCTTGGATTCTTTCTCACGTCTACAGGCATCTTCTACTCCAAGAAGCATTGCAAAAGCTGTAGCAGGGAGTACTTTCTGTAAGGTAACTGTCACAGATTAAGCGACCCAGGAACACTTGAACTCATGAGGTTGCCTCAGAGGCTGAAAAGGGCATCTCAGAATCACAGTTTAGGCATCCATACATAGGAGAAACACACACACACACAGTAAAAGAAGCAGCCAAGGGTCCAAAGCCTAGATTTTCCTAGGCATAATTTGTGTACTCTACCATTTATGAGAAATTCCACTGGAAGTATAGAGGACTGAGGCCTCCCTCTCCCATCAAATGGGAAGTTCCAGAGAGAGAGAGTTTTTTGCTACTTGTTTCAGAGAGGAAGAAAAAGAGTGAAAGTGACAGTTGTCTCCACCTATGAAGTCTATTGGGTGAATTGGTTTCTCCTAGCTCAATAGTCAGTACTTTTTGACCCACTGGAAATAGCCTAAAGTCTCGCAGATTGGGTAAGGTATTGGTTGATTATTCCCATTGACATAGGAATGATAAAAAAAATTAAGCTATTAATGTATAAATATAGCCCAAGGACTATATGCCAATATATATGTTCATATCTATCTATCTATCTATCTATCTATCTATCTATCTATCTATCTAT
>NW_027185764.1:9739328-9804328 GCF_028583685.1 Petaurus breviceps papuanus
TATCTATCTATCTATCTATCTATCTATCTATCTATCTATCTATCTATCTATCTATCTGTCTGTCTGTCTGTTTTTCTGATATGATAAAAAGAATCCTTGCCTAGGAGTCTGAAGACCCATTTTCTAGTTCTGGCTTTGTATTAGTTAGGTGACATTGAGTATATCACTAGATATTAGTTTTATTTGTTAATTGAAAGCTGTGGATCACATAGGTGTCTAAGTTTCCTTTCAATTCCTAAAATATTTTTAAAAATTTGTATGTACATTTGTGTGTGTGCACACAAAAAGGAATATTAATTTAACATAGAACTATTGTATGTGTGTTCTCTGCAAAGCAGTAATGAATTCTGAACATTGAGGAGATTAGAACCTAGTGATTGCTAGTGATTAAATGCAATCCATAAGGCTTGTGGCAAGGTAAAAGAAGTATGTGGCTCAAGTCTTATCTGAGAGAAGCAGTGAGGCACAGTAGAGAGTGTCTGGGGACCAGACTCATCACTAGGTTGACTGCAGGGTGGTGAATATTAAGGGGCTGCAGTGACTAGAAAAGACTATTAAAGTAGAGAGGGAAGGCAATCTGCCTTTAATAGATGAAGTACCAATACCAATGGGACCACAGATCCTCAAAAGTGAGTCTTTGACACCTGCTATGGACAAAATAATTAATCACAGTTTCAAACTATGGTGATAAGCCTCTGAACTTGGGTTGGTCCTTCGACAACAATACTAATAATAGCATTTATACAATGCTTTAATTTTTGCAAAGCATTTTCCTTATACAAGATGTCCCAACAGTCTTAATGAAGTTTTAAGCTTTAACAGTTTAAATAGTTTAAAACTATACTAAGATTGTTGTGACATCCCGTATTATCTCATTTGATCCTTACCACACTGTGAAGTAGGTGCCATTATAATTCCCACTTTACAAATAAGGAAATTGGGGCTGAAGGAGTTTAAGTGACTTGTATCTATAGACAAGATTATAACTCAGGTTTTCTTCAACCCAAATCCAGCACTCTATTCATTATGGTATCTAGCTCACTCTATTCATTTAGCTGCAACAGGTATACATTTAGGGAATCTACCCTTCATAAAAGATAGCTTTTACCCCTTCAAGAATTTGTAATTGCACGAGCAAATAGGCTAAGCAGAGTGGAGGGAACACTAGAGTGAGAGTCAGGAGCCCTGAGTCCTAATTAACTGTACAAATACACGTACAGTACAACTCCTTGAGGCCTGAGTTTCACAGAGTTCTGGATCTATGAATGTTAGAAATCATCTAGTTCAACTCATTTATTCTATAATTGAGGAAATGGAGGGACAGGGTGGTTGAGTATATCCTCATGTGTTTCATCTCTCTACAAAGTCTTGAGGAACGGGACCTTCATATATTTATCCTACAAACATTTATTGAGCACATGTTATGTACAAGACACTGTACTAAGGGAAATACAGAGATATGGTCCTGACCTCAAAAGGTTTATAATAAAAGTGAAGGAGGTCACACACACAAACACACCTGTAAAGAATTTAACGTGCTATGTACAGAAGAGAAGGTCAAACAATGGGCCTGCCATGTACATAGACAAGGAAGGTTTCCTGCAAGGAGTAGCAAGGTATGAGTAAAACCACTGAGGCAGAAAAGGAAAAGATGTGTTGGGGGACCACTGAATCATTTATTTGGGGTGTAGGCTATCTGAAACGTGAGATAAGCCCCGAATGTGAGGCTGAGCTGGACTTTATTGATTGACCAATGAAAACTCAAAGGCAGAGAAGGCTTTTGAGCAGGAGTGCAGTGATCTGAGCAATACATTAGGAAGATTAATTGTGGGTAGAGAGCGGGGGATGTATCAAGTGGGGGTAGGAAGGGAAGTTTATCTTCTTTTGTCCAGTCAATTCCCTGGATTTTTCACTATCAGTTGCCTCTTCTTCCTTCTCAATCCTGAACATCCATTAATAAAATCAATGTTCAAGTGCCTGAAGATAAGCTGGGAAGGAAGGGAACTGACAGCTTTGACTATCTCCATATGCAAAAGAAACACAGACCACTAAAAACAGTCGGTTCCCTCAATCCCTTAGAACAAGCAGTTTGTTTCATAGATTGCTTTTTCTTGGTTGTTTTTTTCCTCTCAAAGGCACAACATATAAAGATGATTATCTGCCCATCACAGCCCTGGCATAGTGTATCTGCTTTAAGCAAACAAAACAGCTTCATTATTATAGAAGTATTTTGCATTTCTATGGTCCTTCATATGTACCTGAACATTCCAGAGTGCATCTGCTAATGTAAACTCAGATACAAATAATGGCCAAGACTGGGGGAGAAGAGCAGAGAGAAGGGCACAAGAAACACAGAAAGCTTCAGTCTCTGGCTTCAACACCAAACTCTCTCCTTCTGGGAGCTCAATGTTAATAGTACTGAAAACAAACAGAACCGCCCAAAACAAAGCAAAGGCAGGTAACTGGACACTCAACAGTCTTACCCATAGGACCTTAATACTGAACATGTTATAGCAAGGCCCTTGATACTGAACATAATGAGATCATTAGGGATTGGGACAAGCACCTTCCTAGGACTGGGGGCTGCCAGGTACAGATCAAAATGATAAACCATCCAATGAGGTGGTGGTTCATGTGCCATCTAAACACCATCCTCACTAGCTGGGTTAGAAGGGGAGGCAGTAATGAGAGCTTATGGGGGGAAGGCAAATGACAAGGTTATGAGTTTTCTGCAGGGGTATCCATTATAAGGATTTTTTAAAAAAAGAAAATAAACTTCCCAAGTGATCAAAATCTTGATTATCCCCCCCCTACCCCAAGTCTTTATTCCTCTAAGCAAGTCACCCTGTCTCTATTCCTGCAGCAATCTCTCCTCCACAATCAGCAGCAAAGACCTTCTTCAAAGGCATTTGCTGTCTGATGGTAGAAATAGCAAACTAGAAACTGTCTAGAAATTGATCCTCTGTATCATCAAACAAAAAGAAGGAAAATACACATCCCTAACCAAAGTCTAGGAGTGATGCAGGGTAGTCCTTCGGGGCAGCATGACTTACAGCCACATCTTATTTACATTTTGCTTTCTCCTTTGCTTCCTATTCCCACACCCTGTTTTTTTTGCCGCCCCCCCCTCATCTGGTCTGTGAATTCAGGCTATTTATACCTTGAGTTCACAGGTACATCAGACCTTGTGATACACTTGCACACGTTAGAGCTGCTCTCCACCCCATTCCTAATGCCTGAGTTAGAAAACATATCTAGGGGAGGATTTCCCAAAGAGCAAGCCTTTTGTTAGCGTGCCATATGTAGAGTGACCTTCTCTTGGCCACTATTAGCTCTGGCTCAGATCTCTTGGGGTTTGTTTTGGGAAAGACGGTGGCCCCAGCGAAACAAGAATTAGACAATATGGGCAAGATGAGGAGTGCTTCCTTGAAGGCAGATTCAAAGAGAAGACTAAATAAAACGGGCAAGAGAATCTAGCTAGCGGATGAGTGGCATGTTTAGCAGGTCAAGGCAGACCTTGTCTCTATACAAATAAAGGCTGTATTTCAGGATCACTTATTTGTCTCCCCCACCACCCCACCCCACTACACCATCTTAACTGTCTACAAGTTCAGCCTTCCTTTCCTCGAGCTTCTGGCTCCATCTTCTCAGTTCTGGCAAACATTTCCCTTATTTCTAACCTCTAAGAATCCCTGGTTGAAAGTTTCCTTCAAGGATCTGGCCAATTTCCATCTTCTACAGGAAGCTTTTCCTAATCTAACTAGGAATTTTTCCTATTTCCTCCAATCATCAGGTATTTATTTTGTATACCTATAGACACGAAGATGTGGCCTCCCTTAATTAGACTGCACACTCCTCAAGGGTAGAGGATTTTTGTTTTTGTATTTGCAGGGTATAGCACCATACCTTGCTCAGGAGGTACTTAGTAATAAGACAGATGTGGCTATTTCCCCAATTTAAGGGGCCAGGATTGCTGGCAGAAACTCATTAAAAGGGCCCCTTAACTTACTTAGACCAACTGTCTGTTACAGATGGGGAAACTGAGGACCAGATGGAGAAGTGACTTGTCTGAGGTCACAAAGCTAGCAGGAGACAGAGCTGGGACTAGAATTTGTGTCTTCTGTGGATAGCTCGTTCCACAACTATTGTCCTGTCATCTTTTTTCAGAAGCGCTGTATCTAATCATGAGCCATGAAAACAGAGAAGGGCATATCTCCAGGCTGTCATTTTTTTTGGGAAAGATGAAGGCTGTGGCCTTGTAAAGCCTTACAGTACAAGGGCAGAGTCCCCAGTTCTGTCACATGTTGTTTTTCCCCCTCGATACCAAGCTCATCCCCAAAGAGGTTTTGAAGTCTCCATGGCCACAGTACTTTGGTAATGATAAAAAGGTAGGCCTCCTACCTACTTCAGAGCCATTTGTGAGACTTCTAAAAAACACATTTAAATGAAAAGAAAGTTACACTATTGAAATGCGAACACTTTTACCCAAGGGAATTCGGTAAAGAACATTTAAATAATATTTCTTAGAAGGGCCTCTTCTACTACTCTCTCACCTCAGCTCTTCCCCAAGAATTTAAATGTATTGAAAAGGATGAAATGCTGTAAGTAATTTGGGTAGAGATCATGTTTTTCCAAAGTTTATCTCAGATTGATGAGGTTCCTTGAAACCCATTGACAACACATAAATATCGGTGCAAGCATTTGGTAATAATATTTTTTATTTCAGACATAGGACCATAGCTCTAGGGCTGGGAGGAACTTTAGAGGTCGTCACATTCTCGTTTTACAGAGGGGGAAACTCAAGCCCAAGGAGTTTTAGGGATTTGACCAAGATAACAGAGGCAGGATTTGAACCCAATGCACGTGACTTCAGTGCCAGGGCACTTTCCACTGTATTGTGATACTCGAGGAAAAAAAGGAAGGGTTTTGGATAGAAAGATAATACAAAAGATGCATCAAGATAAAAAAGATGCTAGATATCCTTGGACCTTTTAAGTAATCAAGTAAAATCTCTCTTAATTTTGAGAAATTAAACAGGTAATAGCATTTCTGAGAAACACAAGGTCTGCCAGTGTGGGATGGACTTGAGACCAATATTATTTGAATCAAGGTTTAATAAGCAAAGGAGCCGAGTTTATTATCCCTTAGACCTTCCTTGATTCCCTTTGGCCCCGGTCTCCAATCTTGCAGGTAGCCTAGCTAGTTCACATTTCAGCTGTGCTTAGAAATCAATCCCTCAGAAGGCCTCAAACATGGAAATGCGTTACATAGAGATCTCACCTCCTCTATCTCTTATGACTGAAGCTTAACATACAGTGAAGTTTTCAGGAAGTAGAATAATTACATCCTCCCAAGATTGCACTTATCTAAATGACACCTTCCCAAATCCTAAAAGAGATTCCCTGTCTTAAGGACACAGCATAGTTGTCAATTTCCCACGTTCCAGCATGGGACATAAAAATTTTCCTCTCATACACAGAATGCTTCCAACAAAAGTATAATGGCCTCTTTCTCCTCTCTTCCACAATGACACTTAAAATTGTGGAGTGCTATACAAGTATTTGTATTTTCTTTTCTTTTGTGAGATCAGGGCTACCAGCTGCTCAAATCTGAGATCAAGTGCTGTCTATCACAAGAGATAGTTAGCCAGGGAATGGAACTCAAAAGATCTGAGCCATCATTCTGACCCTGTTCCTCACTTACTGTAAAATTATAACCACTGTGTCCAAGTTTCTAAAAACGTGGGCAATAAAATACAGACATTTACATGGAGTTTTAAGGTTCAGAAAATACCTTCCTTTCCTCACCACAATACAATAAGATAGGCAGTGCAAGGATCATCCCGTTTTTGTAGGTGAGGAAACTGAGGGCTTAGAAAGGTTGTGACTTGCTGATTTCAGAGCCGATATATACTTATAGGACCTGGGAGTCCAGATCTTATAGCTCCAAGACCTCTGTTTTTACCAGCTAGGATGAACACTTCAATTCCACAGCTACCACATCATGTAAACAAAAAGAACTATACATTTAATTAACACCCAACTATTATGAATACCGTATACTCCTCTCATTCGCTGCAAACCACACACACACACACACACACATACAGTAATATGTTTAGGGACATAGTTCATGTATTTTAAGGCTATGCCTCAAAAGCACATAAATATGAACTGTTAAAAATTCATGAATGCGATGTTCTATATACACAGAAAATATATATTCTCATGAGATACAAAGCAAAAAATGTTCTTTTTTACATGACATGTCATCCAAAATAGTGTTCATTTGGTAGTTCAACATGTCATTTTCTTATCTAGATTTCTATTAACTGACATTGATAGTGTCCTTGTAGTTAAAGAACCTGCCCTGCAGTTCCTTAAGTTAAAAGGACTTAATTCTATTTGGAATAGTATGCCCGCGTCTGCATCTTACAGGAAGCTTTTACTATGTCAGCTGATAGTACACACGATGTTGGAAAAAAGGAAGTTTTCTACCACCTAGTGGTTGAAGAGATAGTGACTACTGATCTTAAGATTTTCCAATTCTTTTTCAACATAGCAGTTCTCAAGATGTGTGGATATCTGCAGCCTCCTGAAGTATTCACATTTACAATGTAGAAACAATTGCACACCTGAGATGAATAATTTACTGTTAATAAATAATAAGTAAATAATAATCAGGCACTATCCAATTTGTAACTCATTGGAAATACTGCTAGTCTGTCCTCATTAATTCTGTTTGTGGTGGTGGTGTTTTTTTAAAAAAGCGTGGCCAAATAAGAACCATCTGAATTAGTCTGCTATCCACCAATCACTTGATAGCTGATCAGGGCCTTGTCCATAGTCCGGAAAAGCTCTGAGGTAAAAATTACACAGTAAAATTTGTTTATATTTTACGTTTATATTTCTTTGATTTCCATTTTAGGGATGATGTGTATAGTCTTCTGAAATATATACCAAAATTACATAACTACAGCAATTTTTAAAAAATACAAAAGAATAGAATGGGGAGTAATCAAGTAGAATCTTGGTACAGGACAAGAAATAAAAACTTCCTCTTCACCTACTTCCCCTAACTCAAAGGAAAATGAAATGGACTATTTTTGACACTTGAGGCAGTAAGCTAAAAGAAAACAATATTAAAAAGTTGCACAATCTAGGAAAACCAGCTTGTGAAAAGATGCCAAGAGATTATACAAATACTCTTTTAAGCCTGTCCCACTACCCCGCCCAAGCAATGCAGCAAGGTATCTTTTTTTGCATGACATGTCATCCAAAATAGTGTTCATTTGGTAGTTCAACATGTCATTTTCTTATCTAGATTTCTGTTAACTGACATTGATAGTGTCCTTGTAGTTCAAAGTCATAATCTCGTTTTCCTATGAGATGCCCAATCACCTTTTTATACACCTTCAAATATCAACCTATCTCCATAACATGCCTTTAAAAAGAAGACATAGGCCTGTAAACTCAACTACTTTATTGTCCCATTCATAATCTGTCACAGGGGACAACCCTGAAATGTGTACAGAAAATATAGCTTGGAATACTCATTAATTTTCATCTGCATAAAGCCATGCACATTGGCAGGGACATAGTACTACCCTCCTTACCTGCCCCAAGAAACAGATAAATTTTACAAAGACATTAGAGAATAAGCAACTTGGAACTTTTAATGAAAACGAAAAATATGACCTGTTAGTACTGGACTTATTTCAGGCCACTGATGTTCTCCCTACTAACATCATTATTCATCAGTGTTACAAGTACCAGAAGAGTTAAGTGTGAACAAGGGCAGATTTTTGAAAAATTCTCTTTAAGGCTTTAGGTTTTACTTTGAGTCGGGCTTCCCAAGGATGTCCTTTAAAAAGGGTGGTTACTGTGGAGTTCAAAATAGCCTGTTTAACATGCACATCACCCGCTTATACCAGTTTCCTTAATCCCCTGCAAGAACAGCTCAGTTACAGATGTATCGCAGTATGTGCAGTTGGACTAATTTCCAACCTCAGCAGCTGTGCTGCCCTTAATGGATTTCAGCTTGAACTCTCTTCAAGGCCTGGGGCTTAGGAAAAGACAAGGAACTGAAGATATTACAAAAGGTCAATAGTACAGGTATTAAAGGAAACCAGAATGACCTCATAGGTAAGAAATACTGCCTTTTAAGTTTTTCTCACAAGTTACTTGGTCTATATATATAATATCCCTTTAAAACAATGGCTTGGAGGACAATTTTTAGAAAATTTTTAAGTAAAAATTAACATTAAATCATTGTAGTTTACAAACATACAACGCAGAAAAGGCAGTTTTTTTTAAAAGCTACCAAGACTGAATGTACCCCATGCTTATGGATTTGCATGTTAAATATAGCTAATGCATATAAATATGCTTATGGAATTGTTTTATTTTTTTTTCTAGACAAAACATTAGATTAAGAGAAAGCAACTAATAGAAATGAAGTTAAAAGTCTACAAAAACTTTACCAAATGGAGAAGCTATTTAAAATGCAGGTAATTACAACCAAGCAAGACTAGAGCCACTTTCCCAGACGCTCACCTTCTAAGGAAATCCACTGCACACTTCGTTTGCCAGGACAAAACTTTAAATAAATGTCTTTCAATAAAGCATTTCTATAGCAAAAAGACAAGCTCTCCTCTAACCTAACTGGGAAACTTCTAACAAAAGAAGCAAACATACCTTTGTGCACAATGAACACTTTTAAATGTCTCTAGGCCTAACTGTATAAGTCAATTCTATGCACTAGAAGACAGGCAATACATAATGAACAGAGCCTGATTCTAAGCCAAGAAAACCTGTGTTCAAGTCCAGTCTCTAAATATATATTCAGTTTTGAGATAGCAAGGAAATGTCACTTAGCATTTCAGTGTCCCAGGCAACTAAATTGCAAAATTGCTGATCTGCATTTAGTTTTCTTCCTGGGAATTCCCTTCACCCATGAAATCTCAGGTTTGGACTTGAAAAAAAAATGCAAGTACAATGTGATGTAATTTTCTTCATTACACTCACTTCCCCAATGACATCAATTCAGATAAGATAACTGGTTATTAATTTTGATTATTTCCCATACCTGCTAAAAAATACTTATTCCCTTTTGTCCCCCCAAAGTCAAGTAAATGACTTCAGGGATGTAAACATGAATTACTTACTAACTTTTTACTCCCATATTAGGCCATAGGAAAAGAATTCTGGTAGAGTGAATTATATAATCTACTTTCTTAAAAAATAAGACAGACACAATACAATAATTCATATGAACAAAATTCTTAGTGTGATTTCAATCTAGCTTCAGAGTTCTGATGTGGCTGCTGCTGAAACGTACTGAGTATAATTAAGATGAATGCCTGCTACAAATAGATGTACTACTTTCCTGTGAACATGCAATGAATTAAAGAAAGACAACATGTATAACAACACAGGTTTAATGTCTTATGCAGTTATAGAATTCTAAACAGCAAAGGGCTTTTGATCAGATCTGGACAGTTCATGGAATGGAATGGAATTTGTAAGCATACTTTTACAGTGTTTATACACACATACAAGACAAATATTAGCAACACATGCTACAGCTTTATCCGAAAAGGAAATGGGAAAAGAAATTTAAATTAAAATTCAGTAAAAAGAAAAAAAAAATGCACCAGACAATATGGAGGTGAGACAATAAAAGGCTCTATCAAATTGTAAGCTTTAATAAGGTCTGACTTATCAAAGTCAAATTCTTCCCTAGTCCATCATTGATAATGGATGAAAAAAGAAGGGGGGAAAAGGAAGTCCTGTCTATTCAAAGCAATTTCAGGAACCCCATCTGAAACTTGCAGAATCTTAAGACAATGTGAACAAAGTACTGAGAAGGGAAAAGAGATCCAATATGGACCAAAGTATGTTAAGACCCTGGTCAGGTAAGAACTAAAATATACACATGAAAAATCTGGCTGCTTGATAAATGCCTCCAAATGTGTAATTTCAACCTGAAATAAGTTACGCACATACAGAGAACCAGAGTTCTAGATAATGCATTCTACCAGAATTGCACCAATAGCTCAAGTGTGCTATCTTCTTATGTCAAGATGAAAGAGCTATCAGCTCTCAACTCTGGTGTCGTAGAACAAAAGACAAAAGCTCTCACCTAAATGCATCCTTTTTGGTTTCGATAATTATTAAGTACACTTGGAAAATATATTTGGATTTTTAGTTGCTCAAGCACAAAACTATCAAATATTCTTTTCAATTAAGTGACTCAGTCATTCAGCATGCAAAAGAGATACTTATCTATATCTATTATAAAGTCATGCTATAATTTGTGCCAACTCCGTTATGAAAGTCAAGAAAATATAAAATATAAAAGGAATACAAAAAAAAAATTTTTCCAACTCCTTTTGATTGTTGTGGTCACTATCATCTGTAGGGTCTCAACTTTCCTTATGCAATTATCTACAAATAGCCCCTTTGTAGAACAGTCAACATTACACCATTTAAAAATATCATTTTGTGACACCTTGACAGCTCTCATTTGTTGTGTGTGACACACTGTATGTGGTTGGAGGGAAGGAGAGATGATCTGTGAAGAAAAGGAAAAGAGGCTGTTTAGAGGCTGCAGGGGAAACAAAGAAGGTAAATAGTAGAAAGGAAACATCCAAAAGTTTCTCAGTTGTTCCCACATCACTTTTGGAATCACTCAAAACCACAATCTGGTGAGGCAGCTGCTGACCCTTTTTCTTACCCTAGGGATATCCTGGAAAGAGGTGAAATGGAACCAGACTTGGTGGGTGTGGGGGAAGGGACAGTCTGAATGGTAGCAAAGTTATCTCCCTACCCCAGGAAAGGAGAGGATCAATGATTTGGCTAATATATAGGTTCTTGTGGTCCTAGGGAAGAGCAGAAACAGAATACATACATGCCAAGATATCCTGGTTCACTAAACATGACTCACTAGAGCTCTCTAACCAAGACACAACAGAAACAATATGGTCAAAATTGGTGTTGATCGTCTGTCTTTGCTTAATACAGCAATATTATGGCAAATGAACTTTTTAGTGGGATCATAAACTAACACTAGAGTCCAAAAGACTCACACTCTGGCAAAAAAAAGGTAACTCAAATACCAGTAGAGTCTGTTTGACTTAAGAATAAATGCCTGAAGAATCAGTGCCAAGACAGGTTATGAACTAGCCTTCAACTTTACCACAAACAAGGGCTGGACTATACACACAGTTAGCTCATTACTTCTGGTACTGAGAAATAAAAATAGCATGTATATGAAATCCATAGGTAATTCAAGACACTAATCATTGCTAATAGATGTCTTCTACCAAGTCTTATATCCAAAGACCTAGAACTGAATTTGGTGAGTTGAAGTTTTTCTAAAAATTCAATAGTTTGATCCTGGCTCAAACTAGGTCACTAGGCTTTCTCTCTTTTAAAAGAAATTGAACAAATTTGGTCTAACAACAACAAAAATAATAGGACTTTATTCAAAGTTCAGCAAATTAACAGGATATGTAGAACTGGGCCAAGGTATAGTGTAATTTTTAGTAACATTTATCTCTGCTCTATCAGAGCATCTAACTAAGTAGGTAACCTGTGGCACCTGCTAGAGGCACTCTACCAATCCCTACCACATGCTAAAGGGATTATTGATCCCTATCTAATAATATATATTAGATTAAATTTTGATTCCTCACCTTTTTTTTCCATTCCCAAATGGAACAGGTACTACTAATGGGCAGTGAAATAGTAAAAAGGTTGGTTAAAAGTTCACCAATAAAGTAGGCTCTCAATAAGAAATGCTAACTTCCATTTTGAGGTACACTAAAACTTTATGTTTAAAGTCAAAGATTATTTCCTTTTCTTCTAATAAATGTAGCTTTTACTTATCTTACCTTCCCTTCTCTGCCAGTCACACCTCCCAAAAACACTTTTGGCACTAGTGGTATCAAAGAAGGATGCAAATGTGTATCTTTTACCCCTAGTAACTGCCTTATTATGAAAGGAAATCCAGCCCTTCAAATCCATCCCAATAAATAAATAAATATATATATGTACGCCCCCAAAATAATGTGAATGACCATTCACTACAAAGAACAGGAAAAAGCAGTTCCTTCTTCATCCAGAAACAAAACAAAAAAAATACCCCAAACCCAAAACCCAACCAACAAAACAAAACAAAACCCTAAGCTGGGTTCTAAAGTGTTAACGGGAGGACTGCTTACTCTGAACTGCAAAACCTAGACATGAAATCCAGCACCATATCCTGGTGGTGCAGAGCACTAAAAAAGAAAACTTAAGGCTAGTTATCAAAGATAACTTGAGCTATAGAAAGCGGAATCTTTCTGCAAAAGTGTTCCCAGAGGCCATGCCACAACGACTATGACAAAGGTAAGAAAATTCTGCACAACATTTCTACGACTTCAACTCCAAGATATACCTAAATGACTCCACAATGCTCCTCGGAATCACTTTATAGCAAGGCTCCAGGGAATACAACCAAAATTTTTGTTTAAAGAGAAATATGGGTAGCCCTCATTTGTTTTTTTTTTTTTTTTTTTACCACTTTATTCATTTAGATGCTTACCAGACCTATACCTTTTGTCTCCTTGTCTTTACCAACTTACAGAACTGATTTCTGAACAGATGGAGGGAGATAACATGCAGCCAGGATTTTGCCTTAGAGATTTGTTTTACTGATGGTAACTTTGGTTACCACCTGTAAATTGACTTTTTTTCCTTTCAACATATGGCTTAATGCAGTGACCATGACACAAAAAGCAAATATGAAAACAAACTCCCCTCCTTCACTCCTGCCTACTTGTTCAAAACTCAACAACGAAACCAAAACCTTAGTTTAAACATTTTCTTGCTTCTCTTTATCAATATTTAAGCCCAGCCCTGAGTTAGATTTGTATCTTTCAAACCATTAGTTTCTATCACAAAATAAACTGGTTTGTGTCTTGTTTTGGAATGCAGAGTTTGAGGTAATGCGGGATGGTTTAGCCTCTATCTCCCATTTTAAAAAAAAAAAGGAAAAGGGAATCTGACAAGAGTAGTGACATTTAGAACCACAATCTCATAGTTTGTTAAATACATCTCAAAAAATTAGGACACAGAAGGTACACAGAACACAACCTACATAAGTAGCTATTTTATATCCAGTTTCTTCGCATATTTCTGTGCCTCAAAATTTCTCTTATAAAGATAAAATCCTTACAGAATGGAAAGGGTGAAGTTACAGTAAGAAGAACAGCTTAGTTACAGATTGAATTAAAGGTTTTTTTGTGCTCTCCTCAATAACTAAGTTGATAGGCACTCTCCTTAAAGTCAGCACGCTGATTCAAAAAAATAAAACTACTGAAATCTAAAATAAGGAACAGCTGATTTAACTACACGTGCCATCTTATTCCCTAGATGTTTTCAAGTACTTTTTCTACTTCATATGCTGAGGGGAAGGAGGTGGCTTTTGATCTGAAAACAGACCTCCCTTGTCCAACTCCCACAAAACAAAACCAAGAACAAAAGAAAAGTCCACCACAGAAGAAGTCCCACAAATGAGCAACATTCAGGAGGAATTTAATTAATGAAAAATAAAATAAATTTTTAAAAAATGGTCCAGGAGTGGGGACTGAAGAAAGAGGGTGTCTCTTAAAAGGTCACACGTCAGTCACTAAAGCACACCGACAAGCCCATGCATAAGAAACTTTCTGGACCTTTGTCAGTGCAGAACTAACCTCAGCATTAAGAATCATGTTTTCACACTTTCTTTATATATACTTACTATTATATACAAGTATAAAAAGAAATACAAACTTTAGTTTGTTACAAAGTGGCTTCTCTTTCTCCTATGATAGCTTGGCACATGAATGCATGCAAAGCGAGGAGGTTCTATGGGTTCACCAAAAAGCTGATTTTGGCAAATAAATGGGGAAAAAAACACAACCAAGAAAGCTAAAATAGATAAAGATTAAAAGCCACAGAAGTGAAAACAATATATTTTCTCAATAGTATAGAATTAGTCTACAGCTACAACTTAATGTCTCTGCCATCCTGTTTCCCCAAATCACGTCAAAGTTCATAGCAGCTTAACACAGAGTCCTCAAAGAAGTATCAAGCCAGCGTTCTCTGCTTGAAGGGGTTAGAGTTCACAGGTCAAAGTTCATTCAGTCCGAAGAATCATGGGAGGATGCTCACTGTCTTCATCCAATCGTAGTGCATTGGTTTCATCTTCCAGACAAGCACCACCCACTGCACCCAGTTCCTCTGTGTATGCTGCAAAGAAATGGTGATAAGAGTATTTGGAGGGTATAAAAAATAACTTCAGGATTAAGCTGAAAAAAGTTGTTGAATATTAGAAAGTCTTAGAAATATCTGCAGCTCTGAGTATCTCATGCTGTCAAAATACTGAAACAAAATTCTAAATTTCAAACATGCATTGATAAAGAGCTCAAAAAATGAAATGGGCTTAAATGCTATCAGCACAATCAAAAATTACAAAGTATTCGATATAGCTGACTACCCATAGTTGTTAAGTAGGTATATTAGTGGAAAAGATGGCCAACTTAACACTATTGTTCTTCCAATGTTTGGCCTATCAAAAGAAAAAAGCAGAGCCAGAGAAACTATTTTCCTGTCATACTGATTCTTAAAATCTACAAAAGAACCAGCAGCAGCAGACACTAGGCAGGTTATCTTTATAGTTCTCTGAAATATTCCTATTTAATATTCAGAAGATTTCTTTTTTTTTTTTAAAGCAATCAGGGTTCAGTAACTTGCTCAAGGTTATACGGCCAGTTATTTCTGGGTGTAGTGCTGAGTGTCTGAGCCCGTATTCGATCTCCAGGTCATTCTGACACTGGAGCCGGTGCTCTTACTCGCTGTGCTACCTGGCCGCCCCCAGAAGATTTCTGCTATTCCCCCTTACCATGTCTCGTAGGCGAGGAGGGCACATAAGTACCTCTTGGCACAGCAGCACTGTAGGTCTGAGCCACTAACGGACGGTCATGGGATGCAGATTCTAAGATCTCATTGGCCGGCTCCATGCTGCCATCCAACCTGGAGATATTCAGAAAGAATGTCTAACTGCCATGCTGTAACTGTAATATCACTATATCATGTACTCCAACACCAACATAGAAAAGGTTCAGACACTGAAGATTATAAGAAAACCAAAAAACACTTGGAAAGCTATTGCTCTAGTTGAAGGAGTGATGAGGCCCTGAGCTAGGATGATGATAGAAAGAAGGTGTAAGTAAAGAGAATGAATGAGAGAGGCTATGAAGGTAGTAATGCCAAGACTTGGCAATATCTGGGTATGTGAGGAGTTGAGGAAAATGAGGCTATAGGCCCGAGAGACCGAGATGATGGTGCCCTTAACAGCTATAGGGGAAGTTTGGAAGTGGGTAGAAATTGGGGGGGAAAAGAGTTTTGATTTTGCCAAGATGAGATGCCAGTAGAACATCTGGCTTGGGAGATATTTGGAGATGGAGGATAGCAACACAACAGAAACCAATGCAGACACAAACATCTGGGGATCATTTTCATAGTAATAACTGAATCCAAGCGAGCTGAGATCAGCAAGAGAGATAACTACATAAAATGGTAAGACTGGCCAAGAACAGAGACACTTCAATTCCTGCTGGTTGCATCAACAAAATCTGGAAAGGGTAACTCTGAAGAACCAGCTTGTCCCAGTGCAGCAGTCACTTAATCCAGCAACGGAGACAATGCATGCCAGAAGCTGAGGGGCAACTACAATGTCAGCCCCACTCAGCTGAATCTATCTCCCTTTGTGATCTCATCAGATCCCAGGAGTTCAATTACCATCCCTATGCAGATGATCTGATCTATTTAGCTAGCCCTGACTTGTCTTCTGAGTCCCAAGCTCACATCAATTGCCATCTTGGTTACTGCATCCCAATTCCTCTCCTCTTTCTAACTTCCCTATTACAGTACAATTGGGAATGGCCATTCTCCTAGTCCAAAACCTGTCAAGTTGATTCCTCCCTTGAATTCACAGCACATTTCCAATGCTGCTATTCTACTTCATAACATTTCTCTCCTCTATCCACCCAGTCACCACCCTGGTTCATACCATCATGCCCTCATACCCGAACGACTGCAATAACCTTCTGGTTGGTCTCTCTCACTATAACCTATCCTCCACACAGCTTCTAAAATGATCTCCCTAAAACCCGTCTGACCATATCACTCCTTGCTGTACTTTGCTCAAGACACTCCATCTCTGGACGTTTTGCCCTTTTGCTGACTACCATTCCTAGAATGTCCTCCTTCCCTTTCTTCATGGAGGGTCTTTCCCAGCCACCCCACCGCTTAAGACTTCCCTTTGAGATGACCCTGTATATATCCTTATATTCCCTGTACTTACAGGGTTTAACAAATGTTTGTTTACTGAACCAATTAACTTCAAAGCAAGGTCACAAACTTTGCAGGTGGTGGAACCTGAACCAATCCTTTCTTTGTGACCCTACTCCTGACCCCCAACTCCCCCACCCCCCAATCCCACTCCTTTCCCTTACTTTGTATGCCTAGCACTTAGTATAATGCTGAATGCTTCCTGACTGATAGCCATCACTTGAAGTTTTGAGTTCATTCTCTCCAGGGACTGGAGTATGCCCTAGTGTGGCAGGATGTTTTTGTAACTGACCTTTGCTCAACTTTCTCAGTAAATATTCCTTTGCAAAAAAAAAAAAAATTTAATTATGCATAATGGAATTTTTCTAATTTATATGCTGCCTTACTTAAAGTGAGAACAAAGCAATAGTACTGCATCCATCATTCCAATGCTTTGTTTTAAAATTTTAAAAAAAAGGTGTTTTAAAATTGCATGAATGGGAAGAGTGCTTCCAAATGTATGTGCTATGTAAGTAAAGTCTCCTCTAGGACTTTCCCAAGAAGCCTCTAGCATCCCTCCTTAATCTTAGTGTGTTTCTTCTGAAATGATCTCTAATATACTGTCTACATTTTGTAAGTGATTGCTTGCATGTTTTCTGCGCCTTTACACTATGAGCTTGACAGACTGTTTTTGCCTTTCTTTGTAACCCTTTCTGTTTAGCAACATATCCTTAAATACTTTACTGTAATGAACTATAACTGTGCCAGACAATGACAGAAAACTGAAGTAAGCAGAACTAAGACAATATAATAACCTTATGAAAACAATTTTGAAAGACTTCAAAAAAACTTTGCTCGATTTCCAATGTACTGAGGTGTAGCACACTATCCCATTCTTCCAGACAGGTGATGGACTTACCAATGGAAAATGAGAAAACTTTTTAGGACACAGTCACTGTAGGACTTTATTCTATTGGCCTGTGCATATTTGTTAGGAGAATTCTCTTTTTTCGGAATACAGTTGGGGAGATGGGAGAAAAAAAAAACCCACATGGATGGTCCTCACAGTTTCAACGGATCTTCTGAGGAAATTTTGGGTATCCTTTTGGAATCACGTATGATATAGTCACTCTCGGCAATACTTTGGTGTGATTCATAAAGAGACACCTTGGGATTTTTTTCTATATTTCCTATGTGTTTCAGAGCTCCCTAGAGAAAATGCTGGGTGACCTATTTGAGGGACCACAAAGATTTGCTGTGTCCCCTTGTGGAAAGACACCTGTGGAGATTGTCTGGGCATTCAACTGGATTAACTAAGGTGTTTCAGAGTTCCCTGGAGAAAATGCTGGGTGTTATTTTTCAGGAACCAGTAGATTTTACTGGGTAGGCATCTAGTTAGATTCCCAAGTGATATGAGGAATCTCTGGAGAAATGTTTAAGGTCCTATGCTGCTACAAGAACCCACAAAAATTTTATAGGTTTAAATCCTGTAAATGTAGGATCAGAGAAGAGGAAATACGCCTTAGCAGAAGAGGCAGTTTCCCAATCCTAGAACCAGGACCTGTTTGCTATAGCTCCTTGTACTCAGTTGCTACACAAACCAATCTGACACTGGAGGCTTAAGGGGTGACCCACAGTAAACCCTGCAAGGTCTGGGAAGCTCCACTGGGACCAGTTTCTCTGCTGTAATAAGAACCTGATTTTTCTTTTCTGACTTTGGGCATGAGAAAGCTACTTTGAGCACCAAAGCAAGCTCTTGGTAAATACTAAGTAAGCAGTAACTTCTGATAAATACAACCAAAAGTTCTTTGCTAAGTCTGCAGGTCTGTGGGAAACTGATTTCCTATACATGTGGAACTTTATTAAGTTCTATACTATGAACTTATATGTTATAAGAAAAAGTGAAGGTGCACAGCATTTATTAATTGCCCATCAATGGGGGAATAACTAAACAGATTACAGTGTATTAATGTAAAGGGGAACTAGGGATTGGGTTGCAAAAAAGGTTCCATAGTTTCCTAAACCTAGGTAAATGAGTATCTTTTTACTTTGTTTTTATCAGGCAGCAACACCCCCCAAAAAAAACCCTTTTCACTTTCTCATCAACCCTACCCCCACAATTGAGAATAAAATCAAAACCTGTTACAAACATGCATGATCAAGCAAAAAATTTTCCTAATAGTTATATTTTTTAAAAAATTGTTTCATTCTGTACCTCTTTCACTATCAGGAGGCAGGTACCATGTCTCTGATAATGCTGAAAACATTTATCAATATAATGACCAACTAGTGAATAGAGTTCCTAATTCTTTTCAAGTTGTTTTTACCGTACTGTTACTGTACAAACTGTTCTCCTGGCTCTGTTCCCTTCACTCACTCCATACCAGTTATTGTCTTCCCAGCTTTTTTTGGAAACCATCCCCTCTGTTACTTCTTATAGTACAGTAGTTAGAAAACTTTTATCACATCTATATGCTGTAACTTGTTCATTCTCCCATTTACGGAAACTTCCTCAAATTCCCATTCTTTGCCATCTCAAAAAGGGCCACATTTTTGTACATTCTTGTTTTGCTTAGGACTAATCCGTGTCTCTATTTTCCCCTTCCCTTTTCCTCCCATTTCACTGTTGAATAAAATATACTTCTGTACCCAACTGTATGTATATGTCTGTATGCTTTCCTTTGAGGATGAATCAATGCTCTCCCTACCCCCTTATTTGTATAGATGCCTACTTTCCCACTCTTATGAAATAATTTTTCTTAATCTTCCTTAACACTTCCCTTCAAGTGTATTCAGATTTTCCCTTTTTTTCCATTCTTCTCCTAAGATCCTTAAGACATAACAAAACTACTTTCAGGCCGTGGGAAGAATTAGATTTTCTTTAATGATGACAGAGTTCAGAGTGTCATCTCCCCACATTTGAATGTAGGCCATTTATCCTTGTTTTTATTGTTCATTCATGTTTGCTTTTTTATGTTTCCCTTCCTTCCTCCGTGTACATGCAGTTGTCACCTCCATCAGGAATTCTATTGCCATCAAGGTTGATTTTCCCTCTGTAGCAACAAAATCAATTTTGTTTAAGTCTATACCCTTTGCCTTCCAGAATATATTCCAAGTTCTCTGCTCCTTTACAATGGTGGCTGCTAAACCACATGTGATCCTAACTGTGGATCCTTGGTATCTGAATTTTTCCCTTCTTCCATTATTTGACTCAGAAATTTTTGATTTTGGCTACAAATGTTCCTGGAAGTTTTCATTTTGGAATTTCTTTCAGGAAGTGACTAGTATTTTCTTTGTTTCTACTTCTCCCACAGGTTCTAAGATATCTAGGTAGACTTGTTGTCTAGGCTCCTTTTTTGGTCTCTGCAAAAAAACTCTTGATGGTCCAATGATTAAGTTTTTTTCCCTTCGATCCATTTTCCAAATTAGTTGTTTTTGTGATACATTTTCTTTTTGTAGGTTTTTGAATTTGTTTTTATTTCTTGTTATCTCATGGAGTCACTGGCTTCTATTTAGTCCATTCTCATTTTCAGGGAGTTTGTTGCTTGGGCAAGGTTTTGCACCTGTAGGGGCAAGCTGTTAATCTCTTTTCCAATTCTTTTTTCTCTGATGCTTTCACTGAATTTGCTTTATTTCCTCCAGGCATTCTAGTTGTTTGTGCCCAAATTGTGCTTTCTCAAAGACTTGTAGAAGTTCTTAGTGTCATTCTCTTTTTCTGTATTTTTTATCGTATCCTTACTACCATAATGGTTTTTTTATGGCTGGGTTCTTTGGTTTACTGTTCTTCCAGGTTACATCTATTTGTAGGAGTTTGGTTGAGGAGCCAGACTTGAGGGAGCTACCTGCTTGGTCCAGCCCAGCGATAGCAAGCCTCAGTCACTGTGTTCTGCAAGCAAAGGAGTACTTCCTTAAGTTAGTTATGTACCACTCAGAAGTTAATCTGGTAGGGCTCATTCACTTCAATGACCCTGTGGAGGGAAGTGTGGTAATTCTTTCCTACTCTGTTTCTTTGAAAAGATACTAAAAACAAAAACAAAAAACAGAACAAATGGAACTAAATGAAATTTTCACAAATCAAGACATATTTAAGAACTTCCACTAATTGCTTTCATATTGGTTTGCTTAAAGTGAGAATCAAGAAAGCAAGTATCACTTAATTCCACTTAATTCAAGTGCTTGGCTTTTCCATGCAAAATTCAAAGCATGATGCTCTAGTGGCGACATACAATTGTAATGCCTTCTCTGTCCAAGACATCAATCAATTTGCATTTTATTAAGACCTTATGTATCAAGAACTAAGCTAGATCCTTGGAATAAAAATAAAACAGTTCCTATCCTCAAAAACCTCATCAAGCTTCATTCTGAAAAGTGATGTTCAACAAAGGCAAAAACCTAGCAAATCTGAAAAACTGTGTTAGACTTTCAGAAAATGCAATGAATACTGTAAATATAGTAAATATTAGCATCATCTCTGTTATACTGAACCATGGACTTCTCTCCTTCCCTCTAACCACTTCTTGAAAAAGAACTTATAATGTGGGAGGAGAGGCATACTTTGAAATCAATTAAACTTACTTGTGCTGTTTCATCAGCGTGCACTCCCCTCCTTCCTGAGGATCCAGGTTATACATATATAAGTATCCATCAGAAGCTCCCACTAATAATCGGGGAATCTTCTGAATTCTAGAGAGGAGGAAATGGTTTAAAGGTGAGCATTCCAGCATCATGTTTCTTTCAAAACTAGAATTAGCCTTATCAATCCATCACAATGAGCTTACTGAATGACCCTGGAGAGCTAAAAATGTTCTCCCACATTAACAGAGGGATCTCAGGTCACAGATTTAGCACTGGAAAAGACCTCAGAAGTTCCCTTATTTGCAAAGACTCAGAGAGGGCAAGGCAGTTGCCTATGGTCATATACTAGCCCCTCTGACTCCAAATCCAGTCACTGTTCTACTGTACCTCAAAAGAATACTAGTCAACTAAAGTCGGTAATTACAATGGTAATTACAGTTTATATGAGGAAACATACAATTTCAAATGAGATCAAAACAAAACTGTAAAACTCCTATTAAAAAAACCTTAAAATTCTCATCTTTACACATGGGTATTTTAACTCTGACCTTGTCAAATATTTAAAAAAATGAAAACAAATTGTTAGAATGGAATCTGGAAAACAAAAATAAATACTGAATAATTATGATGACCAAGCTTGGTAGTTCAGGAGTTGAAAAAATGTAGCTCCCTACATTTACTGCAGAGCTAGAATTTGGCATACTGCTAAATACAGACAATCTGGTTAGTTTTAAAAAAATCTTTGTTACAAGGGATGGGTAACTTCCCATCCTAGGTAGGGGAAAGGTGAAGAAAAGGAGTGAATAAAAAGGGCATCAATAAAAATGAGTTAATTTTAAAAGATCATTTGGAGTGCAAAAAAGAGGAATCTAGTTAAACACCTTTAGACTCCAGTGAGAAACAAAGGAGCATACGTAATCAAAATGCAAAAGGTCATCTTTTTATTCATCTACAGTTACTTATAGACAAGGCATTGTGAAAAGTGATGTTCAACAAAGGCAAAAACCTAGCAAATCTGAAAAATTGTGTTAAGACTTTCAGAAAATGCAATGAATACTGTAAATACAGTAAATGCTAGCATCAACTCTGGGCACTCAGCACACAACTGAAATTTTAAAAACCAATAAATACTAATGAATAACGAAAAAATTTCAATGTGTGTTCAAGATACTGAGAATTCTGGTTCAACATTTTTCAGATCAAAGCGATTATGTTCCACTAATTCTTTTAATACTTTTCCTCAATGCAATTAGAGGATCCTATTATCATTCAAAGGGTTCTTAATCAGGTGGTGTAAGATAACAATACTAAGAGTTATTATTTCTATATCGCTTTCTATATTTGCAGACTGTAAACTCTGTGACAGCAGGTAATTACAAACTAATTTTTAAGTCATTTCACATGAGGAAATATGCACAGAGAGATATTAAGTTATTTGCCCACGCTCACAACTATTAAGCAAATAAACCCTACAGCTGCACCATGATCAAGAACTCCCTTGCCATTCAATATAAACACTGCAAATCAGATTATGCAAATACCTTTCACCATACTCACGTGGCAAGTGAACAGATATTTTTGTGACCACAGAATGGTAGTCGAACAGTAGCAAATGCTCTACCCTGGTTAAACATTTCTGTTACTTGAGAAGGCAAATAGCTGGTAGAGGCCATAAGCACTTTCCCAAAGTAACCAGTCCAGGTGGTGGGCTCCTCCTGAGGTCTAGAAGAAACAATAATTTCAATTTTCTTGATTTGCCTCATGAAAACCCTCCAGGAATAGAAAAAAATGTATATTCTTTATGAATTCAATTTCTACTTCCTCATCAATGTTAGCCTGTGAAGTCGGAAATACCTTCCACATTCCTAAGTCAAGAAAAAATTAAAGTGGAATGCTCTCTAAAGGAAAAAAGGTCTACAAAACTCTCTAGTACCATGTGTACATACAATTATTTAATACCGTTCCATTTCTTTATTGCTTTAAAGACAAAATATGCATTTCAATGCCAAATACAGGCACAATAACTTTGCACAATATTAGGTATGTGTATATGTATGTCATATAAACATAAACTATTTTTCTTTTTAAAAATTTATTTCCTGATTGTAAATCAACTTTATAAAGGCATTTTGAGCTGAAAGGGACCTCAGAGGCTAGTACCTATTCTATAAAAGCGAGGGCCAGCCATTCAAGTGACTTGTCTACAGTCACACAGGCCTTAAGCGTCAGAAGGGGTATTTGATTCCAAAGTCTGCTGTTTTATCCCGTAAGTTAAAAGAGAAGAGGTGGCAAATTAAAGCTTAATATTACAGGAAAATTTTTTGGAGGGACACAAAAAAGAAATGAGTTGTTTAAAGAGGTAATGTTCAAATAAAGGCTAGATGGAAAGGATTTGGTGGTGGTGGTGGTGGGGTGATAGAAGGGGGAAGAAAGGAAGAAAAGAACGGACAAGCATCTACTATCTACCAGATATCTTACTTGATCCTCACAACAACCCTGGCTAAGTAGATTGCTATTATGATCTTATCTTACAGTTGAGGAAAGTAATGCAAGTGACTTGTCCAGGGACAAGGTTGGTAAGGGACTGAGGCCACATGGACCACAGACAGGTCTTCCCGACTCCAGGCCCAGATGTCTAGCCACCGTCCTGTCTAGCTGTCTAAATGGTTTCTGCCTGTATCACCTCTAAAATTCTCTACTCCTTTAAGAAGTCCATTTCCAAGCTTATGTAGTTTGTAAAATATTCTGATTTCAAATATTCTGATGAACTGACTTCAGCAAAACCTATAAAGACTTATATGAACTGATGCTGAGTGAAGTGAGTAGAACCAGAAGAACATTGTACACAGTTACCAGACACAATGTGCAATGAATGACTGACTTTGATAGACTCAGCCCTTCTCGGCAATGCAAGGACCTAAAACAATTCCAAAGGACTCACAATGGAAAATTCTATCCACATCCAGAGAAAGAACTATGGAGTTTGAAGGCAGAGTAAAGCAGACTTTCCTTTTTTATGTTCTGTTTTTCTTTCTCATGGTTTCTCCCATTCATTATATTTCTTCTATACAACGTGACTAATATGAAAACATATTCAATAGGAATGCATATGTAGAGTCTATATCGGACTGCAGGCCATCTTGGGGAGGGAGGGGGATAATTTAAAACTTACGGAAGTAAGTGTTGAAAACTAAAAACAAATAAATTTAAAAACTAAAAAATCTAATATTCTGACTCACTTCTCTTTCACAGTCTCAAGTTTGAAGATGTGCACTGTTTCAGTGTTACTGGATGCAGAGAGGAACATTCCATCCATGCTGAAGGCCAAAGAACAGATGCTTACACACCTGGAGAGGAGGATTCATCAAGTTAAGATACAATTTAAAGTCTCTTCTACCCTCTAATAAAACACCAGAAAGGGCACTAGTGAATATTAAAGAAATATCTGCTTAGATACGACTATGGTGATAAAACATTTACTATAACAGGATATGTGGGTTTCTCATTCTGTTTGTTTTTTTTTTCTCAAGAAGTAGGGGGCAAAAAGAAAAAGAAATCTGCAAAATACACCATCACAATGAATTAACATAAGTTCCTTATGTCAAATATAGCAATCTGTGAGGAAAGAGAAGGAATAAACATTTATAAGCACATACTACATATGTATTTACAGAAACTGAGGCAAAGGTTGAATGACTTGCTGGGGGGGGGGGTCACGTGGCTATTAAAGTATCTGAGTCATACATAAGTTGTTGCAAATCAGCAACCTTTAATATCATTAACATGGTAGAACTTTCTAAATATGATATCTAAGCATCAACAAGAGAGTGTTCTCCCTGGATTTAATTGTAGCCAAAAAGATATTTTCACTCATAATTAGCAAGGCCAAGAAGTTTATGTTTCATTTGTTATACTATAAGGCCTCATCATCATACTGATTTGAGGACATATTCATATTTTGGGTCAATTATTTCAGAACTGTTGATGAATGGAAGATTTAGAGTTCTAGTTCAAGGATTATTAACTAGTTATATGAACTGTAACAGAAACTAACCAGTTTAAATTCTGGATTAAAACCCTTACACAGCTTATAACATTTTTATTAGCAGAGGGCACTAACCATTGGCTCAGTGAAGCAGTGAAATCCCAAATCTAGTTCATTAAGGAATTGTGATCAAATTATCGTCCCCTGGAGATTTCTCCACTTGTAAAGAAGTCCAGCTGTTATTTATACTGCTTACAATACTATTTGCTACTTAGCACGTTATGGGAAAGGGATCAGACCTGTAGGGAGCTGCTGGTGAGATATTCTTCCACCAGTTCAGGCTGGCACCTTTTCTGCCACCTAGTCTTTAAAGAGTTGCCTAGGGCACTGCGAGGCTAGGTAACTAGGCCAGGGTCACATAACCAGTCTATGTCAAAGGTGGGTCATAACCAGTTTCTTCCCTGGCCAGCTGAGTGCTGTGGATACAATCTTAAAAATTTTCCAATAGCAAGTGGAATTCTTTTGTTAAAATCGAAAAAGTTAACTAAGTAATAAAATTTATATTTATGCCAGGAAGGGAAATGTGGCAGTCATTTAAGTCAAAATGTTTCCAGGTTCACGTGGTGCCACACAAATCATTCCAGATTTAAAATTAATTTAATTCACTGCTGGAAATCCTTTTTCATATATAACTTAAATTATTGTTTCAGTTTAAACCTATCTCCACTTTTTAGGTATAGAAGATTACCTACAACTGAAATCCAAATATATCCTAAAGCATTTCCAAGAAATACTGATATACCATTACCTCTTTACTCCTCTCCGGAACTCAAAGATTTTTTGTCCTTCTGGGATGGAAAACACTCTAATCACAGTTCCCTATGATAGGAAAAGGGAAAAATAATCTAGATAAGCTATTAACTATAAGCAATGTAAGAAACAAATAAGAAAAACAGAAACACGGGAAAACAGGAAAACATATCACAAATAACACCATGTAAAGGGAAAGAACCTCCAAACTCCTCAAAATTTAAAGAATTCTGTTTAACTATTAGTGACCAAAGTTGAAAATATACCTTCTCTTTTCTGCAGTGGTAGGGGATTATGGGATGTGGATCATCACTGAACCACTTGCTATTAGTTGTGCCAACTTCTTCCTATTTTTTTAATTTGTTATAAAAGAGCTCTCTAGGTAGTGAGGAGAGGGAAGGCTGTATTAGGTAATGAAGATGATGAACAAAAGATAGGAATTTAATTAAAGAAAAGGGGGTTCAATAAGAACTGTGGGTTATTCCCAGTCAGGATCTATCATTGGGGCCAGCAAGAAAGGAGGATAAGGTTATAGTTAACCATATTTCCCCTGAGGGCTCACTGTAAGAAGAGACAGCTTAAAAATAAATGAGAAGTATTTTGAAGCAAAGTAAGTTTCATTTAATGTGTAAGAGTTGTTTGCTCTCTATTTAACAGCTCAAAGCCTATGTAATGGTTGGGAATGCCCCTCTGTTTCTACCTGTCTCTGATATGACTCAAATTCTAAATTTAGTTCTATAAATATGCAACAGATGTTAAAATTACATTCAAGGACCTAATTAAAGCAAAACAATTGACTTATCTTTTCTTTGTAATGTTTACATGGATTGGCTGTGTGAATGGTATTGCCAAAAATATTAAATGAAATCCTCTGACCTACAATAAATTATGACCTACCTTCTCAGAAGCAGTGGCAAGTTTGGTACCACTTGCATCAAAAGCCAAGGCTGCTAGGGGACTATCATGAGCTGGTATCATATTGGCAGCCCTCTGAAAAATGTAAAAAGAAATAAAATGTGAGTTATTAAGCAAGAAATTATAATTCATCAGTTATATGCTAGAAATACAGATTAATTGCTGCTAAATTCTAATAAAGTTAATGAAAACATTACATCAATTTCATCTTAAAGGACAAAAGTGCTTTACTTTAGATTTCTACAATGTTAAAGCAATGGTAATAGATTCCTATGAATCAAATAAACAATATAGCAATGAAATATGAAAAAGGAGAAGATAAAAAGTTGCCTCAGATCTGAGATCACATTAACAGCAAAAAAAGCCTATACTACAACAATTCTAGAAAATTTAGATTTCCAAAATCAATTTTATTTTGAAAAAGGGATCCTCACCAAATTAATGGTGTCAAAGACTTGTACTTCCCCAATAGTTGCACTCCCAGGATAAGCCAGATAACAATTATCATTGTTTATTGACAGTGCACACAAACCTGTGAAAATACAGAGGACCAGTGGTTAGGGAAGAAAAAAGGCTTAAGAATTTTTTTCTCTTTCATTTAAAAGACAAACCTAAAATACATTCGACATAGTATTTAAAAACTTCTTTTTACCGTTTAGTCAATTCTGATTTTTAAGAAGTTATTTTCTTCAGTACTTTTGTGCCTTTTTTACCAAGCTGCTAATTCTATTTTCACAATGTTCTTGCATTGCTCTTCTTTCCAATTTTCCCATTACTATTCTTATTTGATTTAAAAAAAAAAAATCAATTTTTGCTTAAAAAAAAAATCTAACTCTCCTAGAACTTCTTGTTGAATTTGTATCCAATCTGCATTTTGATGCTTTCCTTGTAAATGTTTTCAAGTCATTGTCCTCTGAGTTTGTCTCAAGTTTTCCTGTCACTAGAGAAATTTTTTATGGTCAATTTGTTTTTGTTGTTTGCTCATTTTCCAGTCTATTTTTTAGACCATGTACTTATAAGAGTTGGGTTCTGGAGATGGGACAAGGGTAGGGGAATGGAAGCCTGAGCTTCTGTCACTTATGACCTTTTGCTGCTTTCACTGCTCACTAAGTTTTCAGTGCTTTCAAGATGGTGCGATCCAGTAAAAAGTCTCACTGCCCTCCTGGTTTATTCAGGTAGGGTAGGGCTCCCTGCTCCCTCATGACCTCTCTCTGCCCTGGAACAGGGAGCCAGAACTGGTTATTGGGTAACAGAGATTCAGATGGTGCCTCTTCCTGCTCCCAGTGCTAAAGCACAGCAGCCTCCTACAATCTCTGTCCAGGTGTTCAATCGCTTTACCATTCTTTGAGTGCTCCTGCATGCTGCGGGCTACAGCCTTAGCCTGGTGATACTACCACTACTGGTGCTGCCTGCTTTGGCCCAGTTCCTATCCCATTGTCTGCAGACCTCTTTTTCTGTCTTCTTAAGCTACCTTAAGTTGGGAAAAATCACTCACTGTAGACTTTTTTTTTGAAGGGCAATTGTGACTTGCCCAAAGTCACAGGCTAGTAAGTGTGTCAAGTATCTGAGGCTGGATTTGAACTCAGGTCCTCCTGACTCCAGGGCAGGTGCTCTATTCACTGCACCACCCCACACTGTAGACTTTTAATTGGCTTTCCTGCCCAGAATTCAGTTTGATAGGCTGTTTTAGAAAGGATGTGCTGAGAGAGTAAAATGCTTTCAGGTCAATCTTTTAGTCCACCAAAAGGACAACTATCTATGCCTCATTTCTACACACATCATTCAAGGAGATAACAATAAAACATTTATATACTGCTTTCCAGTTTACAAAATACTTGGGTTTCCTCAGAACAGCCCTGTGGGGAAGGTACAATAGACATGGCCATCAGCATTTTCCGCATGAGGAAACTGAGCCTGAGAGAGGTGGTATCTGTAGTCAGATCTTCCCGATTTCATGTCTGTTCTATATTCACTAAACCATTATGCCTCTTAAAATTACTGAAGAAATCCAGGGTAGTCAGAAAATCTCCCACCTGCAGTTACCTAAAATTATTGAAAAGCAACTACAAAGGCACAAAATGGAAACTAAATTATTTTAAAGTGTTTTGAATTTCCAATAAAAAGACCAATACACAAGTATTAGTTTTCTTTTTACCAGTGAATTTACCTGCAGGGTTAGGTGGAGTTTCCCTGATTGTATGCAGTACCTTCATATCTCGAATATTGTGTATGTATAGACATTCTTCTAGGCATACTATCAACCTCTAAAGAATGAAATAAAAAAAGAAACAAGATTACCATTTGACTCTATCCTGAAATGTTAGGATCATTTAAATATGCATTTTTATTGGAAGTATTATATAATAATTACTTTATCTGTATCTCACAGTGGTTCCTCTTGTAACAAAAGTATTTATCCTGCAGTCAGCTGTGCAATTAACCTTCCCCTACACTCAATCCCATTCCATGAACAGAAAGCTTTTAGGGATCCTTAGGGATAGTCCTTTCCCTTACAATGCACTTATTCACAAAGCAAATAGGAGCTGTGTAGGGAAGTCTCAAAACCACATCAAAAAGGATTAAGGTTCTCCTATGTACAGAAGACATTAAGGGATATAAACAAGGTTGAGCTAAAGTTCCAGCTCTCTAGAAACATAGGAACTGACTGGGGAGATAAGACTTAAGTATATAAAATGCTAACCAACTAAATAATGGCTCAAAAAAAAGGGTGGAATAGATGTCACAAGGATATGCAATTGTGGGATGAGCTGAGAGACAACAGGAAGTTGGAGAACTGCAAGGTATGTTTAGAAGACAGTGAATAAATTGGTTTTGTTGAAGTAGAGGACTCATGAAGGCAACTGTGAAGGCCCTAGAATAAAGGAGTTTGAACTACATTCTATAGGAAATAGGAAACCATTGAAAGATGTACATAAACAAAAGACTTGGATACATCTATTTAACTCTTATTTTTCAAAGGCGGTTAACTTACCTGCCTATTCAATTTGACTGCCAATATGGTATTGGAATAGCTATAATTGCATATTTCAGTCCCCTTCTTAAAGTGGCAGACTTTTAGCTTTCGTGGAGCTTTGAGGCTAACAATAGCCACCAGGCTACTTGAAAATAATCTTTCCACAATACATACATCTTCGGTATCAGCTGAAATATAAGCACAAAAGGGAAAAAGTGGGAAGAATTCATATTAGTGTACACTGTGACATGTCAACTGAAAAAGATAACTCAATCCTCAAGTAAGACAATGTTATTCAGATATAACTCCCTTTCTAATCAAACATTCCACCTGGGACAGAAAGAGTCCTAGAGAGAGAAGGGAGAGAGGAGATAGAGTCCCTACTGCAATAAGCTTTTCTACCTTGTTCATTTTGGGGCTCAAGAATGAGTTTGTTCCGAATGAGGATGTTTATACAAACCCAGATGCACAAAGTAGATAAGATTAACCTCTGATCAAAACTTTCACAGTCAACAGGCAAAACTAAAAGAAAAGTCCTTTATCGTATATTTTCCTAAATTTTGACATCCAGTGTGCCCTGGCCTGTAGAAAGATAATTTGTCCTGAAAAAACTAACAAAAATACATTTACAGAGTGTAAATTGAATCAAGCAGATGGGCATGATAGGAAAGGGCACTACACTGAAAGTAGGGAGATTAAGACTGGGTTCTGGCTCTACTAAGTAGCTGTATGGCCTCGATCAAATCTTTCTAGATCTCAATCTCAATCAGTAAATTTGGACACTGTAAAACTAAGGGTTTGAGTCAGATCCTTCTAGCAGTCTGATCAATCCTAAGGACCTTTCCATCTCAGAATAAACCTTTTAAAATCCACAGACCCCAAGTTAACATCCCCAGCACCAGTCACTCCTAGCCCTGAATTTTTGAAGCTGCATGACTTCCAAGCTCCCTTCTAGTGTTAAAATTCTATTACTCTGAATGTGCCCCTAATTATAAGTGGCATGTGTATGTGGGCATGCTTGTTATGTCCTATGGGAGCAGGAAAATTTAAATCTACAAGTCAGGTGACATTTAGCCAATTTTTTTTTCTATAAAATTCTTATTTGATATAACTTCACAATTTAGAAAGAAGTAGTAATATAGGTCCTGTTTGAAACAAAAATGTAATTGAGCAAGCAAAATGGCAAAGCTATCATAGTTCTAGTCTAGAAGTTTAAGACAGTGAGCAGTATGGCAAAAGCCATCACCTCAAAGTCAAAGTCACCCTGGGCTGTTATGAACTTCAGACTGGATGAGGGAGGAATGGTAGGCGTAAGAAAACAGTCAGATTTCAGTATGTAAAAATTTGAGTCTTAAGAGAAAAAAGCAGTGCCAGGACAGCACAGAACAAGAGATATATGAACTGAATGTAGGTGTGAATATACTCATGTGCCAGGCAAGCGAATTGCCTATGTTGGTTCATAGATTATGTGGGGAAGGAGGAGAAGAGCCAGGAGAGTGGTATATGGAACAGAGAATGAACCTGGAAATTTGTGACCAAGTTAGGTCAAGTTAGGTCAAGAAGAAAGCCAAGGATAAGGTGATGTAGATTTGAAGCCTAGGAAATTCATTCTGATAGAAAAGCAAAAACCAAGGATGTACTTAGAGACTACGAGACTCAGCTCATAGACCTGAGCAAGATATCACATACCCAGAAAATAAGAAAAACTTAAACATTTTTTTGTGGACAGAAGAAGCCAAGAATAGTTTTGACCTCAACAACTCAGAGGAAATAACTTGGACTTAAACTACAAAGTAGAAGGATAAAACAGCAAGAACGGCCAATGATGTCCCATGATTCTATAATTAAATATTAAGTAAGTACTATGCACTGACTCACTAGTTGTGTGACCCTGGGTAAGTCACTTAATCTGTTTGCCTTATTCCACAGGAGAAGGAAATGGCAAAGCACTCCGGTATCATTGCCAAAAAAAACACCACACAGGGTAATGAACATTACTGAACAAATGAACAACACGTACTCAGGTAACTGGGTATCTACTACATATTCAATAACAAGCTATGGGAAGCATATAAGCCCAAGTCTCTGCTCTGACATGACTCTATACATTAAGAAGTAGTGTTGTAACATAGTACATGATTAATATGGTAAAGTGTGTGGTGCAGACCACACACACACAGGGTGATCAATGTGAATGACAGCAAAATCACCAACTCAAGCTGTGTAACTTGTGGATGATCAGCATCTCTGATGCTTACAAGGATATTCAAGGCCAATTAGGATAGACTCTTAATTTTCACTCTGCCATAAGTGATTATTTCAAATATGAGTCTATTGGGGATGGCTAGGTAGCGCAGTGAACAGAGCACTGGCCCTGAAGTCGGGAGGACCTGAGTCCAGTTCCGGCCTCAGACACTTAACATGTACTAGCTGTGTGACCTTGGTCAAGTCATTTAACCCCAATTGCCCTAAAAAAAAAAAGGCAACCAAATATGAGTCTATACATGAAACTTACAGGTTCTTCAAATCTCAATCTTCCTACAGATGTACTTAGAATATAATTGAACCAATTTACAGTTATCTACCAAGAAATTTTCAGGAAGGCATCTATTTTAGAAGGTACACCCACGTGTTAGATTTGTTGGTAATTCTGTTGCATCTGTTCAATGAGCTCGTTTAACATTTCACTTCACTGTCACTGTGCTGTAATAGCACACACACCAATTATACAGCTGTAGCGATCACTTCCTAATTCTGAAAACAAACAAGCCAGGGTGCCTAAAATGCCCTATGTCTGAACAAAATCTGAACTGAACTAAACACTATCCGAATTCTAGAGAGTGAGATTGAAGGCAAAAGAAAGAGAATCATAAAGTGATTAACCCCAAATGGCCCATTACCAAAATACCAGGGTCAATAACTCCTCTTGCTATTCACACAGAGGTTCAAATATGAACAAAGCATATGAAGTCTTTCTTTTACAGTTCAGCTGGGTTATATCTGCCAGAGAAGAAAGACTTTCCTTGTCTAAAAAGTTGGGCCCTAGCTCATTTTAGGTATAACAATGTTTCCCTACTCTGGCCGGTCCCTTGTATGATACTGTTTACAGCTGAAAGCATTATCTCCCACACTGAAGAAGCAAGGAAAGAGAAAGAACATCATATAATGATTCACATCTATCAGATGCCTTGAGCCAATTTTTGGACTGTATCTCTTATTACACTGTAAAAGACTTAGGAAACAGTCAAGTTACTTGAGTTTTCTACATAGAATCCATTATTACATATTAAATCTGTTTTCAGTGTGATGCAAAGCTTGTCAGACAGGAAGGACACCCTCAAAAACATTTTTTTTTTCCTCAAGGCTTTGGATGCATCCGTCAGTCTAAGAATGTTTATTAGCCGAGTAAGAAACTGAAGGAGAGAGTTCCATTCTTAACTGTAACGCATCTCCAGAATCAAAGCAATCTTTAATACCTTATACTTCTTAAGCAAAGAAACAGGTTATAAACATTTGGTTTCAGATGTGGATGATTTACACAGGTAATATTTTCTTAGATCATAAACAATTAAGAACTCAAAGTAAAACATATGCAAGGAACACCCTCATTTTGACATCCAACTTATCTATATGTTTAAAAGGGCATCTTCTAGACTACCTAGGATGGATTCTGATTTTTTACTCTGCTATTGAGTGAAAGTTACTTTAAATACAACACTATTTGCCTTAGTAACTAATTCACAATATCCCTATATATACATTTAAAATAAGGTTCAACCAACTTAATTTCTACAAAGAAAACAATGTTTAAGTGAATTAAAAGAAAACAGCAACAAATCTAGCTTTTAAATTAACTTTGTACATTTACCTGTATTTTTTTAATAGTATTTATTCTCAGATATATCCTTGCAACAGTTGAAGGAAAGACAAAGCCCAGGTACTGCTCATTTAAAAAAATGCAAAGAAAAATTTTCAATTCCTGCTAGTTCAAGAGACATAAAGGAAAAGAATCTGTTGTTTTTCCAAAGAGGGGTTTCAACTCATTTTCTCTACATGTCAATGATAAGTGATGGGAGATGTGATTTTTCTGAATCTGAACTAATTCCTAAGACAGAAAAAAAGAAAAGCTTTGTTCTTGGCTTCTTTAAAGAAAAGAGGCTGAGAAGCAATAATGAAATCATTTCCAGAAGCTAATTATCTTCCAAAGGACAGGAAAAAAAGGATAGTGTTCTAAATAAAAAAGGATTTAATACCTACAAATAAAATAAAAGCAAAACATTCAACAAGTAAAGTTATAGAACAGTTGTTCTTTGATAATTTTTCCTTTGGAACTAAATCTTTAGCCCAACCTCACCAGGTCAATCTGTAAAACATGAAATCTATTCTTTGGCTTAACATGGTGTCAAGTTACCAGTTAAATTTCAGGTTTATCAGAAAAATCTGAGTGTATGTACAAGAGAGAAGTGCCCCAGTGGCAACAATGTAATTCAAGAGAACTAAGTCATTAAACTGGTCAATATGAGGGACAATGAAGAACAAAATTACCCATTTGCTAATCCAGTGTTTTAAGAAATAAAGCTGAGGTTTCTCAGATTTCTCTGAGAAGTTTCACTTTTAGCAATGCAACACCATGGTTCAGACACATCTATCTAAATCTGCATTTCACCTTTTTTATCCACCAGGAAAATTACTGTGCATAATTTAAAAAGTAAATCTATCATATGTAATGAGCTCCTGAAATCTCCCATTCATTCTAGCACACAAAACAGAATTCTTTTTCCCCCCTATTTCAATAGTTTTATTGAAAGGTCACTTTCTTAGTACCAGAATATAAAGGTATTTTGTTAGGTTATTTCAGACAACTTAAGTTTTGCACTGATGAATTAGAAAGGAAATTTTTCGATCAATCAGGTGTTTAGAACTGATAAGTGCATCTGCATGACATACTTTTTACACAATGAAGCCTAAGACATATGAGACATACTGTGATTCTCTGGTTTATCTTTAAAGAGAATCCCCCCCCCCCACACACACACACAACATGATGTCAAAGTGAAATTTGAACTAGTTATAGCTATTGTGGAAATTAAGTTAAATGCTCCAACTACTACATAATTAGTCAATCAAATTGCTGTTTACTTGAATCTGGATAGGCAACTCACTTTAGTCTAAGCTGAACTGTAACAGGAGCATTATGACAACAGCATATCCTATATGCATTGCTTTTAAATACAAAGCTCTATACTAAGGGTGCAGTTTCCTACCAATAGTGATCCTTATTTAAAAGCTCTAGAATGTTAGCATTAGAATATATTACTTTAGAAGGGCACAGCTGAGGTTTCAGTTTGGCAGACAATCAAAACTGCCTGTACAATAGAAATTAATTTTTTCCCTAAAGTACTAGATATTGAGATAAAAATCATTTTGTATAAAACTTTGTATATACCATACTAACTTGTTTCCTAGGATAATACTGAAGATTACTTGAATTTAACATGTTGGTCTACAATGTTAATAAAATTTTATAATCAAATTTAAATGAAAAATATGCCAAACAAAAATAAAATTTTAGAAGTATTGGATTATCTAGTTGTTTAAGGCTTTGACAAGGTTGTTTAGGTTGCCTGAAAGACCAGTAACCCTGATATACTAAAGTGCATCATACCATTTTTCTGAAGTTGTTCTGTTTTGACATGAACTTGCATAAGTCAATCACATCTTGCCATCAAGTATACAATCAGTATACCAATCTAGATACTACTAGACTGGGTCAATAATACTAACTGCAATTCACAGTATGGTCTCCCATCCTTATTCTACATTAGGGTTTCAGTTTTTACAAACGTGCTTCAAAAGGATAATAATTCAGTCCTGAACACATTTCCAGCTAACGGCAGCACACATAACCAATTTCCAACTACAGCTTGTTTTCCCCTCCCCTCAAGTCTGAAAACATCAATGCTAACCTAGTTGCTGTGTTTCAGGCTTCACAACTTAAATCCATTCTATCACTGGAGCCCACAGTTTTGATGTGAAATAAGTCTTCAAAATAGTTGAATGTCTTCACCATAAGAATCCTATTAAGACCCAGTTCCAGGGATTGTGGAAGAGAAGCAATTCTGTAATAACTATGCTTCAACTGACTGTAGTATGCCCAGACACAATCCACTTCAAGTTCTGAACATTTGGTTAGAACACTTGTTTGATGAGTATTCAGTTAGGCACTTTGTACAAGTTCCTGCCAGAAGGTCAGATCTCTGCAATTTATCTCGGAATGTTTCTGAAGACATTCTACTCCTATCAATTCTATAAATTTCTGTGCTTGAATCTTCAGTGCAATTAGAGACAATGCCAATAAAAGAAGGCTTTGCTTTAGAAAATGTCATCTTATAATGGCATGCCTTAAGCTGAGTTTCCAGTCTTCCAAAACTCAGGCTCTTTCTCCTTTCAAATGGTTAAGTTTTCACAAATGAGTGAATAACCAAACTGTAGAAAACGAAAGGCAGTAGTAGATTTGACTTTCCAACACACCTGCTCTAATACAATCTTTTCCATTCTATCATGTCAGAAACTGCAAATCTGTACTTATTCAGATCAAATCAGTAGCTAATGGAATATTTCTCTCTTCTTGTGCTGATTTTACAGGCAAATAAAAGCAACTTAATCCCACACATCCAAGATCTTTGGGCTGAACCTTCATTTTGGATAGAAATCTGTCCAGGAAATTCACAGCTAGAGAAAAAGTCTCGGCATCAAAACTAAAGAACTGAGTTAGGTTAAGAAGGTCTTTCACTTCAAAGTCCCTCAGTCTTGCAATCATTCGAAGGCCATTATCATGAACATATTCAATTAGTCTCAAGCCACAGACCTTTGGCTGACATCTGGGCTTCTGTTCCAAAAGAACATTCAGCTGGGGCAGCAGTTTCTAGGCTTCAGTTGTTACCAGTGCCTCTATCATCTTGAGTTCCTTGTGGCAGGGGCTGCTTCCTTGGTAGCAACCCTTCCCCCCCTCCACTCCCCAGGGCCTGTCCTCTCCTAATCTTAAAAAATTAGTCCAAACTTCCCATATGGGAGAGAAGAAAGGGGCCCAGGGTGCGATGACAGAGGTTTCTGAGGCATCTGCTCCAGTGAGCTAAGAATGATGCCAGTCCCAGGCCACAGAGTGCTAAGGTAAAAAACAGAATTCTTAAGAGAAACATAATCTTATTTTTTTTTTTTTGGGGGGGGGGGAGGATAGTACTGGTTAATAGCTAGGAAGAAATAGGAATTATCAACAGGGAGAGAAAAATCTTCAATTTCTCCAAGCTCACACTGTGAGCTGAGAATATGGACTCAAAAAATACCTTCTGTTCATATTTCCATTTATTATGAAACTTGTAACTTAAGTTTATCATTAAAGGTGTCATTTCTAAGATACTACCTAACTGCACAAAATAGACTGACACCAAAATAGCAAGCCATGACACAAGAAAACTAGTGATTCACAGTAACATTTTAGCAGACAGTCTATACTCACTAGGAGCTCCTAGGAGCCTTTAAAACAAAATAAACGAGCTGACATGAAATTCAAAAAGAGGGAAAATAATTAACACAATACTTACTACATTCATAAATCTGTTCCAGCTTATCCACAGAGGAAAGGGAGAAGAATTTGTAACCAGATTTACTACCAACAGCTAAGGACCTGAAAAAGAATTAAATTATTAAGAAAGGTAAACCATGATATGAACTAATTCCACATAGTGTTTTGGTTTTT
Organism: Petaurus breviceps papuanus; assembly: GCF_028583685.1. NCBI lineage: Eukaryota > Metazoa > Chordata > Mammalia > Diprotodontia > Petauridae > Petaurus > Petaurus breviceps. The sequence goes on from NW_027185764.1 coordinate 9,776,702, forward strand.
TAGTAAAGTAAGAAACTCTTCTATACCTTGTTATCTTTTTTTTTGGGGGGGGGTGAGAAGGGGGAAAGGCAAGTCAAGGCAATTGGGGTTAAGTGACTTGCCCAAGGTCACACAGCTAGGACGTGTCAACTGTCTGAGGCCAGATTTGAACTTAGGTCCTCCTGACTCCAGGGGCAGTGCTCTATTCACTGGGCCACCTAGCTGCCCCTATACCTTATTATCTTAAAAGAACTGTGTGGGCCCTGAGAGGTTAGGTGATATTCCCAGGGTCAAGGGTCAGAAGTGGAATATGACTGCCAGTGCTCTATTCACTATATCATATGGTTCTTACAGAGATAACATGCAAAATAACAAAAAACTTTGATAAAGAATAAAATGTCCATGAAAAGATGTGACATACTCTTACAGTCAGGCAACTGTAGATATTCATAAAAATGATTAAGATATGCCTGACCTCATTTGTTAAAGAATTGCAGTTAACAAAATGGAAAATTTAAGAAAATTTGTGTAGGCTAAAAATGCTTTAATTATGATTGTATTATGGTCAGTGGAAGATTTATAGCTGTAACTATAGTTCAACAAGACATTGCAAACTGGTAAACTGTTATACAAAAGTGTCAGAATGCTGAACTGAGTGTCAGAAAGTTGGCTTGAAATAAGTAAAGCCAAGGACCAATGTGGCAGCTTTGGAGTTAAGCACAGCACAGCACATCATCACCCAACAAAACAGTTTCTGCCAAGATTAGAAGTACCTACACAGACCTAAGGAAATTACATAGAGAAGTATCCGTGAAACCTAAATGATTACCTGCCGATTAGATGCCTATTGTACTCCAAAACATTACTAAACCAAAGAAAATGAAGACCAAGAAGGTATATGACAAATGAAAATAGGATAAAGCAGCAATAGATGGGATAAGAATCAGTTATTATAAGTCATTTTTAACATCGCTTAAGACATATAAACAGAGATAGAAGATGAAGCAAAGGACCAGGAATGAAAAAGCCAGATTAAAGTTCAGTACCTAGCCATCAGTTTCCTCATTTTACAAAGTTGCTAAAAGTATCAAGAAAGATTACATGCTAAAGCATTTTGTGACTGCAAAATGTTATATAAATGTGAATTATGAGACTATAATCTAGTACAAAGAACACATTTTAGCATACTATTTATATTTACATATCAATGAAATAAAAAGTTGCAACTAAAAATATCATACTACAAAGCAATAATATAGTCTATTTGATACTGGCTAAAATCTTGAAAAGTAGAACGGGTCAGACACCCAACATATGGAAATAAACATAGAAACATACTGCTTGATAAATACAAAGATCAATTACTGGGCAGGTCTTAATATGCAAAACGCCCCCCCCCCCCAAAAAAAACACCCACAAAACCCTGGTAGGAAACTGGAAAGCAAGCTTGCTTATTAGGTTTCTCACCAAGTGTATACCAAGGTTAAGTTCCAAACAGATACTTGACTTAAGTCATATCATATCATAAACAAAAAGAATTAAGAAGGAAATACCTATTTCAGCTAAGGGTGGGGATGAGGTCATGACCAATTAAGACGACAAAATGGACAATTTTGATTATGCAAAATTGAAGTTTTTGCACATACAAAACTGATGCAATGAAAATTAGAAAACATTTAAACTGGAAAGATTTCTGCAGAAAGTCTCTGATAAATGCCTGATATTTCTGATACTTTAGGAAATTATTCAAATAAGAACAGAAGTCACTCCCCAATCAATAATGATCAAAGGATATAAACAGGTAGTTCTCAAAGATATATGCACCAGCAGAAATTTTTCTTACAAGTTTATTAGAAAATGCAGATTAAGCCAACTATAGAGTTCTACTTCACATCAGATTGTCACAGTGGGCAAAAAAAAAAAAAGGTAGGGGGGAGAGGGAAACAACGTCAGAAGAGCTGAAGAAAAATAAGCAGAAGAATACACCTGGAGCTGAGAGCAATTTGGAACTATACCCAGAAAGTTACTAAACAGTAAATGCCTTTTGACCCAGTGATACTGCTGTTGGGCTTCTACTCCAAAGAGATCAAAGAAAGAAAACAAAAATATTTATAGCAGCTCTTTTTTTGTACTTGTAAAAAAGTAGAAACTAAAGGAGTATCTAGCAAGTGGGGAATAGATAGAATATCTACACCCTAAAAGACTTCTAGGAACTGATATAGAGTGAAGGGAACAAAATACAATCTATACAACATCATAAAAAAAACTTTGGAAGACTTATACACTCTGATCAATGCAATGGATCAACAAGGATTTCAGAGGGCCAGTGATGAAATATGCCACCCACCTCCTTGAGACAGAGGTGATGAACTCAGGTGCAGAATGAGACATACATTTTCAGACATGGCCAAATTTATATTTCATACAGGAGTTTTGTTTTCCTTTCTTTCAATGGGGTGGGAGGGTGGGGATGAAGAAGACTATTGACAGGGTTGAAAAAAATGAAACAAGAGGATCACTGAGCAGAATAGAAGGGAGGTCAGTAGGAACTGCAGACAAGCAGGACTGTTTTGAAAAACATGATAAATTTATTACATAATTAAAACAAAACCAAAATTATGTGATATAGATTTGAAGTTTCAAGTGCAATCCTTTCTGTTTTACATGTACATGTAAATACTTATTGGTGGCTTTTAAAAATTCAGAACAAAAAAGTTAAAATAAAATAAAAACTGATTGCAAATGAGGGGGAAAAAATCCCACAGGCACCAAAAACTCAATATGGCCAAAATGGAATTTATTATCTTTCATCCCAAACCTATCCTTGCTCTAAACTTTTTCTTTTTTCTGTCAAAGTCACCCCATATTTAATCTAATCAGTTACCAAAATCTCGATCTATAGAGCCTTATACTCATGTCCTCATCACCTCTATATTATTGCCAACAGCCTAATTGATCTGTCCCATACTCTTCAGTGGCTATTTAAGCCTTTAAAGACCTTCTCAAACCCGGCCCCCAATCTATCTTTTCAGTCTCCCTATACAATTACTCCCCAGCCAGCACTTTGATCCAACCAAAATTATCTATTCCTCACTAGATCTGTGCTTTGAATGCATTCCCTTTTCACCTATGCATTACAGAATCTCCTTCTTCTAAGAAGGAAGTACATGAAGTATTTTCTCATCCCAATTGGCCACACTTTCCAAACTGACTTTGCATTTATTTATACTTATCTTCTTAAGTATAAGCTGTATATATGCATATATCTTCATCTGCATATGCTGATGGAAGTTCTTGTCTTCACCCATTAGAATGTAAACTCCTTAGGAGTAGACACAGCTACTTAAAGCACTTTGATAAAAAGGGTGTTACCAACAGTAAACTGGAGGACCACCGGGTCTTATCAGCCTCTCAACAACACTCTCCAACTCCACCCCACCTTAATCCCTAAACCACCTGCACCCAGGTCTAACCTACCCACAGTCCCAAAACTATAATCTCTTTGTGGTAGTCCCACTCCCAATTAGAAAGTGAGTCCTTTGAAAATAGGGATTGCCTGGCTCTTAATAAATGCTTTTCCATTCAGATGACTGAAAATAACAATGATGAAAAGAGCAAGACAAGGTTAATTATCAAAAATTCTAGCAAACCTAGAACAAGTGAAAAAAGTAAAACATAATGACTTCATTTTCTTAAATGAAAAAAAAAAATTAGTGAATGTGGTGGGTTGCAATGGCCTCTAGAACAGACTAACATTCCTCTTTCTAAAAGTGCTCTTTTTCTGAAAGATTTGCTTCTTTAATAAAAATTAATTTAAAAAACTTGGAAAGATCTTTCTATATTTAAATATTTGGGATTATCCTGATAAGAGTAAAAAAAGTACAAAAGAGCCATAGAATACTTCTCTATAATAACTTTTTAAAGGTCCCTTGGAAGGAGCAGGGGTTCTTAAGCTTTTTTCGTGTCACCCTTTGGCAGGTTAGTGAAGCCTTCTCAGAATGTTTTTAAATCAATGAGATGCTGAATGATAAATTTCAGTTAGAAGTCTGTGAAAATATAGATGTAATTTTCCCCCCACCCATATTCATACATCTGGACTTTACATGAACCCCAGGCTTAACTTTTTCTATACAGTTTAGAGGACTATCCTATTAAGAAAAATAGCCTATGACTGAAAAGGGTACAGGACCAGGTCAATAGGAGAGGATTTCTCTTGCAAAGACATTTTCCCTTTTTATTTTCAAAATGGCCCTGTGAGATAGGTATTGCATGAATTATTTCCATTTTGCAGATGAGAATTTGGCAGTCCAAAAGCAACAAAATGCTTTGCAATTACTGAGTCCCAACATAAGGTAGATAGTCAAAATTAAGTACTTATAAAAATTTTGAAAATTCTTTAAGTTGCCTAAGATTTGTAAATGTAACATTGTTTCTCATCTCACTCAAAATATTGAGTTCAAATGTTAATTTTACTAGGTCTGAAAATTACAATTTGCCATTGTTTTGTAAAACAGAAGTAACAAATAGGTAACAAACTAACAAACTCTGCCCAAATACTTTTTGTTGTGCTGAAAATTTGTTATACAGAATACTGGCTGAAAATTCTGGGTCATGAAAAGGTCTCAAAATTCTTTCCTTAAAAGAATTTTTTTTTGTTGCAACAAGTCCTGACCTATAGTGATATCCTTTTCAAAGGTTAGTCTATAAATCCACTCTTCTTAGACTATTCAATACAGTTGAAATATCATAGTATTGATAGTAAGAACATGGCATTATAAATCAGGGGAGCTTGGTTTTAGCACAGTGTAGGTAGGTACTTAAATGTTTGTTGATTAACTCATAGTTTTGATTTTGTGGAATAACCTGGGCCAAATATTTTATGTTCCTGAGCCTCAGTTCCCTCATTTTTTAAATGAGGTTTGGATTAAGTGATCTCCAAAGACCTTAGCCCAGATTCTTAGCTCTTTTTCTCCTATTCAGTGCAGAGTCCTCCTTCTGGTCCCAATTAATTGAAATGACCATTCAATTTCTAGTTTGCTACTATACTGAAGACATTCAGTAAAACAAACTCAATCCAAGGACCAACAATCGCTCTGGACAGAACCAAATGACATACTCCTCCACTACCACCACCCTTACATCATTTCCTCTTACTCACTTCTCAAGATGGCCCTCCTCCCTCCTAGTCCCATAAGTCATCCTCCTTTCTTCAGCAACCTCATCTCTTAACTATCTTGTCAGCACATAACCTAAAGAATTTAGTAACACATGTCCTTTTTTTCAACTCTAAGGGCTTGTGTTGCATCGATCCCTATGATATCTTCTCTAGACAAAAACCCTCAAGATTCTCGCTGGATCCCAAAATTACAGCCCCACTTACTTTATTATACACTTACAGTTTTTCTCCCAGTCCAATACTTAATATACCAAGGCTATTATTAATTTCCTTCCGACATATCTGTGGATTTCAGTGATGCACACTGCAAGAACACTAAGAAAGAATCATTCACTACTGACTTCTACGAAATGAGGGCAACCTGAAGTAGAAAAAGGGGTCAAGAATCCCAAGCCTCTTGACTTTTAATCGGAAAGACTTGGGTTCAAAACCCAGCTCAGACACACGCGGTATTTGACTCTGGGCAGCCCAGAGGGTTCTCTGACTCGGGATTCGTGTTCTCCAAGGTCCTTTCCAGCCCAAACTCTGAGACTGCTCCCAGGATGGCAACCCCCGGGAGAAACTTTTTCAGTGCGACTTCTGGTTCAAAGCGAGGCTGAAAGAAAAGCATCTTCCCCTCCGCCCTTGATTACAAAAAAAAGAACTTTAAAACACGGGACATGAACTTCCCCCGCCCTTTCCCCTGATCCCTGACCCGGAAAAGGCCAAGAAATCACTAGAAAAAAGGAAGCCTCCAGTCGGATTCCCACCACCAGGAAGCACTGTCCCGGCAGCTCCCGTGATTGGCCCGGACGCACCCCACCTCTCTCCCGGCCTTCACCCCGATCCTTGCAGGGAGGCTGCGGGGTGGGGGGATGGGTGGGGGCGGGGGGAGGGTCACTGCGAACGCGTGAGGAGAAAAGCCCTGCGCCCTCGGGGGCCGGAGTGCTGAGGGAGCCCCCCCCCCCCCCCGGGGCCTCTGCCCCGCCCCGGCCCGCCCCGCCCCTCGGGGGTCCGTCCTTACGTGTTGTCCTGGTTAAAGTTGGCGAAGAGCAGCTGGCTGGAGCCGGCCTCCCCGCTCTGACTGGCCAGGTTCATGGCTGAGAGCGGGGGCCTGGGCTCGGGCGCTCTGCCTCCCGGGCCGGGACAGACGAGGGAGTCAGGGTCGGCTCCGGGCCCCGCTCTCCGCCGCCGCCGTCTCCTCCGTCGTGGGTCCTCCAGCTGCTGCTCCTACTGCTGCCGTCGCCGCCACCGCCGCTCGCTGCTCCAACTTGTGCCGTCGCCTCATCCCTTCCCGTCTCTTGTTTACGCTCCGGGTCCTGAACCTGACAGGGCGCTTGCGCCGCTCCGCCCCCACGGCCGCACACGACCGGGGTCGCGCACAGGCGCAATAGCCACAACACGCGTGTGGCGAGGACTCACGGTGGCCGCGAAGGACGCCGGTTCCGCATGAGTGCGCACGCGCGACGCGTGAAGCCTGGGATGGAGGCCCATCTCGAGGACCGACGCCGCGGAGCTCGGGAAACTGCGCGTGCGTGAGTGCGAGGTCTCCCTGGAGCATGCGCATTGAGATTTTGGGAAGTTGGACAACTATTCTTTTTATCTCTGTGTGTGCAGTTTGCTTTTTAGCTAGAACAGAAATTCTTAACTTTTTGTGTGTGTCCTATGGTGACATGATGAAGTCTCTGGACCCCTGGCCAGAATAATATTGTCGCCTACTTTCAAAATGGAAGGAAATGCTGGATTTCATCTAGATGTTAATGACAATAAAGATGTAAATTTCACCCCAGATTACGAAGGCTGGGCTCTTTAGGCTTGCTCCCCGGGCCCTCTCTTTGCGAAGGCATGTGCATTCTGAGAGTTTGCAAGGGGTCCAGCCTGACTTCGCAAATGGTGGTGGTTCATTCATTCCACAAATAACTATTGGGTACCTGCTGTGAGCACAGATAGCGGAGGCTAAAGGTCACGTCGTCAAGGACAAAAACCATGCCTTAAGGGCTTACGTTGTTCCCCCCACGCGGTAAGTAGAAGATAGGATGTTTTAAAAGAAATAGAACCACTGGGGACTATTCAATTCAATTCGACAAATATTTACGAAGAATCGAGGAAAAAACGGTACCAAGCAAAATACAGACACTGCCCTCTCTAGTAGGGAAGCGAGAGAAGCAAATGAATAAATAAGTTTGGAAATTATTAAGTCGGTAGGATAGAAAAGTAGAAAGAACAGTCATTGGATTCAGAGCATCTGTGTTCAAATTACCGATGTTTAGCTGGCTTCCTGCGTGACTGGGAAAGTCACAGGGCGTAGATTTGGAGCTGGAAGGCCCTTGGAGCTCAGTTTCTAGCTCAACTCCATCATGTTTTAGAATAGGAAACTGAGGCCCAACGAGGTTAAGTTTCGAGGCCCAAAGTCCTGGAAGTTGCAGAATCAACAATCAAACTAAGATCTTCTGAAGCTAAAGCCAACACTTTTCCTGCAATATTTAGATACCTTTTTACATAACTCTCAGCAGCTTCCCCTATAGAATAAATCTATTGACCTACGTGCTCTCTCAAGGACTTTTCCAGCATTAAATCCTAGAATCCTATAAAAGATCAGAGTGCTTCAATTCTTGTAGCTCATCTCAAAATCTCTACAGCAATGGATAAAAAGGTCCTGGCTCTTGTTCAAACACCCAACTTGCAATATTGGCTACAGGCAGAGGCATACTGGTGAATGTATTTAACAACTGTTTCTCTGGGAGGAAGATACAACATGCCTTTAAGTTTAATCTGCATTATCAACATCTTTTTTCCTAAATCTAGACAATCAACAGAACATTAAATCAACCCCTGATTTGTAGCATTTGCTAATGTCCAAGATGTAACTGCTCACACTGAAAATTTAACAGTCTGCCTGGGTTAGCTAGTACTAGCTGGCCCCATCACAGCACTTGCTACAGTGAAGCAGATGTAGACTTGACTTATGGAAAAACTTCCTAATAGTTGGAGTTATCCAAAAGTCAGCAATCAGCATTTATTAAGTGCTTACTGCATGCTAGACACTTGTGCTTTGCTCTGGAGATACAGGAAGAGCAAAAGACAGTATCTGCTCCCAAGAATTTCACGGTCTAATGAGGAAGACAACATTTAAGTAACTATGTCCAAACAGCACAAACTGGAAATCACTAAAGGATGGATGATCACTGATGAGGGAAGTTGTGTAGGAGACCCTTTCACAGGTGCAAATTGGTCTAGATCAGAGGTTCCCAAACTTATTGGCCTACCTCCCCTTTTCAAAAAAAAAAAAATACTCAGTACCCCTCTGGAAATCTTTAACCCTTTAATGGTTTGGGGGAGTTTTTTTTTTAATTTGCATCATTTCAAAAAATATAATTTTTTAAATTAAAAAATTTATTGTAAATTTGTGGTTTCATTCCTGCTTTGAAATTTTGTTTATTTGTTTATTTTTGCTTTTTGGAGGGCAATTGGGGTTAAGTGACTTGCCCAAAGTCACATGGCTAGTAAGTGTGTCAAGTGTCTGAGACCAGATTTGAACTCAGGTCCTCCTGACTCCAAGGCTGGTGCTGTATTCACTGTGCTACCTAGCCACCCCAAAAAATTTTTTATTTTTTGCTTTTTGGGGGGACAATTGGGGGTAAGTGACTTGTCCAAGGTCACACAGCTAGTAAGTGTGTCAAGTGTCTGAGGCCGGATTTGAACTCAGGTCCTCTTGCTCCAGGGCTGGTGTTCTATTCACTGTGCCACCTAGCTGCCCCTCTGCATTGAAATTTTGATGATACAACATTGCATTATGTAACCATCGAGTAACCATATATAAACAAGTCATCATACACACATATACCTGCTGATGCATGCTAGACTTCCTGACAATATGTAATACTCTCACCTGCCAACACTTGCTTATTAAGACCTGTCAGTGGACTTGACCATTGATTGGTTATAACTTGCATTTTGTATGTTTATTTGAAAAATAATGTAATCACTATGATTTTAACTCTGTTACCCAACAGATGAAACATCTATGATGGTTTTTTAAAATTTTCTTATCTTCTCTTTTTTCCTTATGCTTCCACTGTCCCCTTATTTTTATTCAATTCCTCCCTAGTTGCCCCTGAGGCTACTACTACCCCCTGGATCATTCCAGTGGCTCCCAGGGGGCAGTATCACCCATTTTGGGAACCTCTAGTAAAGATGGTATATGACAGGGATGTCAAACTTGTAACCTACAAAACTTCTGAGTGCAGCCCAAACCAGATTAAAATGTAATTGGGAGAGGCAGCCAGGTAGCACAGCGAGTAAGAGCACCGGCTCCAGTGTCAGGATGACCTGGATCGAATCCCGGGCTCAGATACTCAGCACCACACCCAGAAATAACTGGCCATGTAATGTTGAGCAAGTTACTTAACCCCGATTGCTTTAAAAAAAAAAAAGGAAAAAAAATGTAATTGGGAAATGTTTAATAAAATAAATAAAAATACAATACAGTGTGTTAATTTGTAGCATTCTAAGTCAATCTATGGCCCAGAGGGATCCATTTCTATTTGAGACTACTGATCTGTGATAACCCTTTCAACTCTAGAATCCTGTGATTCTGTGATGGAATGGAAGATGAACAGACTGGAGAAGTGCAAAGTAATGAGTAGATAATTGCAGTAACACATGGTTGCAGTGATAAAGTCCTGGACAGTGGAAAAGAATAGATAGAGGAAGAAGAAACACATTTTGGAAGCTGGATATGGAGTGAAGAAGAGAGAAATAAAAAATGATCTCAGGTATGGAGCCTGAATGACTGGGAAAATGAAGATGCCATTAGGGCGCAGGAGTGGGAAGGAGCTTCTTCAAGAGTGAGGAGAAGCTGCTTTAAGGGAGGGAAAGAAAAATAATGGGTTGGTTTTAGACCTACTGACTTAGAAGCAACAGTAGAACATTGATGTGAAAATATCTAGCAAATAGACTAGAGTTTTCAAGATTGACTTTAAGAATTCTATTCTGGATTTGCTTTGATAGGTCAAAAACTTAGCTTTAATTTAATTTGGTTTTGAGCATACACTATGTGTAAAGTGATGTGTCTGGTGGTACAACAGATGTCTAAAAATGAGGTAGACATAGTTCCTAACCTCCAATCAGTTCCCCTTCCCACATACCCTCTTTCTATTAGTGGTACCACCATCCTTCCAGTTTCTCAACCTAGAAACCCAGGAATCATCTTTGATTCTTTACTCTTTATCCTAAACTTAGTTTGTCATCAAGTGCTGTCATTTCTGCCTTCAAAATGTCTCTCAAATTCACCCCTTCTCTTTCATTCTAATCATTCTATTCCAAGCTTTCATGATAGGGTCATAAATTGAGAATGGGAAGAGATCTTAGAGATCGTCTGTTTCAACTACCAAACCTAATAAATGAGGAAATAAGGCCCATAGAGGTTAAGTGACTTTGCTACAACTACATAGGGTATAAGTAATGGAGCCACAGTCCTCTGTAAATCCTATGTTGTTCAGTTCCTACTCTTTAAAGGTATTGAAGCAACTTGTCACTTCCTTCTCCAGCTCATTTTACACATGAGGAAACTGAGGCCAACAGGGTGAAGTGATTTGTCCAGGGTCACACAGCTAGTAAGTATCTGAGGCCATATCTGAACTCAGGAAGATGAAGCTTCCTGATTCCAAGCCCAGTGCACTATCTACTTTGCTGCCTAGCCACCTCATTCCTCCTCCTATTTCCATTCTCTTTGCTTCTTTTCTCTATCCAATCTCCCTTTCCCTGATTCATCCTGCCTAATACTGCTAAACTTTCCTAAGATATCATCTTATTTTATTTGTCCTCTGTTTAAAAACCTATCAATGGCTTCCTGTTGTCCATTGTATCAAGTCCAATCTCTTCTGCCTAGCTTTCGAGACCCTCCATAGTCTGGCTTCATCCATCTTTCCAATCTCATTACCCAGTACTCTGCTCTAGCTATAATGTCTCCTTATTGTCTCTCTCACAAGACTTATTTATTTTCATTTCTAAAGCCTTCATTAAGTTGACATTCCTTTTTTAATTTTCTTTTTCTTTCTACCCTTTCAGAAGCAACTTGTGGCACAGTGGATAGAGTGCTTGGATTGGGGTCAGGAAAGCCTGAGTTCAAATCTAAGATCAGAAGTTTACTAGCTGTGTCATTTTGGACAGGTCATTTCTATTGGTCTCAGTTTCCCCACCTGTAAAATGAGTATAATAATAACACCTACCTCACATGGTTGTTGTGAGACTCAAATGAGATAATATTTGTAAAGCTCTTAGGACAGTGCCTAGCGCATAGTAGGTGCTATGTAAATGCTTATTTCCTTCTCTCCAGTTCTTCCCTAAAACAAGGGTACCAGGTCAACAAAATCAAAACTAAATGTTACCTAATTACAATGACCAAGCCTGGCCCCAAAGAAGAGCTATAAGAATGGACCTTTCTCCCTTCTTTGCTGTAGTAGGGGAGTATGGATTTACTTCATATGTTATCAGACTTGATTGATGTATTATCTGGTTCTGTTAAACTGCTTTTTCTTTCTTTTTTCTTCTCTAACATAAGTATATGAGGTTTCATGTTACACTACATATAGCAATCCCATGGACAAGGGTGTGATGCAAGGTAAGAATAATACCCCTCAGATACTCTCAGGGACAAATATACAAATCCCTACTTCTCGACCTGCTCCTTGATCCTTATTTGTTCACCTGGTTAAAGACAATCAAAGGGTATGTTCTGATATTACCTTATGTATTACTAAAGCTGCAAGTCTCCCTCATGCATTCATTAATTAGCTTTGAGCCTTCACCTGGGTAAAACTGGGGAAACTTCTTTTTACATAAGCGTTTGCTCCTCTGTAGTTTCAAACCCCAAACTCAGGCTGTCTTTCATGTATCCTTAAGTGCTGTGCAGTGGTAAGAGCCCTGGCCTTGGAAACAAAGGACATGGGTTTAAACCCTGGCTATGCTGCTTACTACCTACCTGCATGACCTTGGGCAGGTCCCTTAGCCTCTTGGAGCCTCAGCTTTACTTATCTGTAAAACAAGGGAGTCAGACTGCTAGGTGCTTTCAGAAGTTCCTTCCAGCTCTAGATTTCTTTTCTTCTTCTTTTTTTTTTTTTGCTTTTTCCTTTTAGAGGGGCAATTGGGATTAAGTGACTTGCCCAAGGTCACACAACTAGTAAATGTTAAGTGTCTAAGGCTGCATTTGAACTCAGGTCCTCCTGACTCCAGGGCTGGTGCTCTATTTATTGTGCCACCTCGCCCCCCCCCCCCCCAGCTCTAGATTTCTAATCCTTTGACAAATATCAGTGTTACTTGCTTATATAATTCATACATAGTAACAAATAATACAGAAACATAGATAAATATTCACACTATGTGATGGATCAGAAGGTCCTATCCAGAGTGCTACATTTGCTCCCCAGTGGTTACAATTCTAAATCCCTCCAAAACATGGAGCCATAGTCCTACAATTTAGTTCTCTCAGGAGAGCTGTTAAAGGGGCTCAGTTCATCTCAAGCATTCTCTTCAGAATGTAATCTTTTTTTTTTTTTTTTGAGGCAGTTGGGGTTGCCCAGGATCACACAGATCAACTGTCTGAGACCAAATTTAAACCGAGGTCCTCCAGACTCCAGGGCCACCACTCTATCCACTGTGCCACCTAGCTGCCCTAGATTGTCTTCATAGAATATTTTATCTATAGAATAAGAACTTTCTCAAAACCTCTCTTCAAAGGCTATGATGGTAAATGTTTAACACCCACCTCCCCAGGGGAAGAAAAGTGCATTAAGACACACTTTTAAGTGTAAAAGACCCCTCTCACAGGAACTTTGGGTGTTGTTATTGTACATTTAAAAGAGAAAGATAGAGAATCTTAGTGATTGAGATTGGCAGTTAAGTGTCATCTTTGGAGGATGAGGCATAAGGCCTTTCGAGAAGACCAAATGAGCTTCTTTCCTGAAGAGGTTTGGAAAGTTTACTGTCATAATGAAGGAGACCAAGACATTTGACTCTCATTTCAGAAAGAGTCTATGAGGAACTTGTAGAGTTAACTGTCATTTTTGAGGGAGTCTGAAGCAGGAGTATGGTGGAGCCAGCTCTTATCAGCTCCTGAGAGCTGATTCTTAAGTGGACAAATGCTACAAATTAGGACTTGATTTATTGTTTTGTTGGTTGTCTAGGCTTAAGAAAGGGATGTTAATGATGTTAAATATTAAAGTGTTAATGATGCAAATTTAACTAAGACTAGGACTTGCCTTCTGCAGGGCATCCTGGATTTTAATTTAGCCTTTGCTGTCTCTGCCATTAGACTGAGCTCCTTGAGAACCAAGAAGGTCTTTTACCTTTCTTTTGGCCCAGAACTTAGCATAGTGCCTGGCACATAGTAGGTGCTTAATAAAAGTGACCACCAATAGCTTGTTTAGCTTATCAGTCCCCTAGTTTCCACATCTGTAATGTTTAGTAGAATATACCAATTAAAGTGACACTAAACTGTTTGAAATCAATTCTGTGGATGCAAAAAAGCACCCCAAGATATCCAATTTTTTTTATAGTGTAGTCAAACATTTATTAATGTCTGAGCACTTCTTGAAATCAGAGATGAAAGGGCCTATTGAGCTTCTGGGGAAATGGTAACCTTACTAGTCAGATGGCTGAAAAGAACACAATAGCTCTAATAAATAGAAAACACTTTTAATAACAAACTTTGTGAGGTTTCTGTGCTGTTTAACCTCCTCTTTTATGCAGCAATGCCATCCTGGTATTTGGTTTATTTTTTTTTTCAGTTTTGTTTGTTACTTTTATTTTATTTTATTTTATTTTATTTACTGGCAAGGACTAACTGAATACCAGATCAGAATAACTGGAACCCTTATTTTTTTTATTCATTTCAATCTCCCATTCTTGATTTCCTGCATTCCAAGAATACAAGATAAAAGAGCTTACTAGACTGGTTTTCAAAACTCAATATTCCTTAGTGCTGGCTTTAAAAACAAGTCTGGTGAGCTTTCTCATTCATGTAAAATGTGATAATGTTTTCAGTCAATCAATCTGTAGTGATCACATTCCAGCAGAGCAGAGATGACCAAAGCATGTTGTTCATTTAGCATTTGCTTTTAGGAAGGAGGAAGAGCCCTGACAGGACACTTAAAGAAGTAGTCTTCTTACTACAAGCCATTAAACAGACCTTCAAAGAGGTATCATTCCCAGGTTCAAGGAAAAGTGCACAAGTGTAGATTATCAACCAGGTCATCAGTTTAGTAGTTTCCTTCTGTGTTAATCTAACCATAACCAAAAGGATGATCCTGGAACTGTTTGCTAAATTAGGAGGCAGAGAGGTATAATGTGATTAGTCAGTCAGTTGACTAGCATTTATTAAGTGCTTACCATATGGGATTCCAGGTTATAGGTTTGCAGTCAGTGCAGTGTAACATCACTACTTCCAGGAGGAAAGTAACTTTCAGGAGTGACCTTTGTGACCACAACCCAGCAGTAGCCAAATCAAGGACTTATCTAGGAGTGACGCTACCTTTAGATGTGAATTTGGTTAGATAGATACTATGTAGGGGCTGAGCTTTTGTTGTTCAGTTATGTCCAACTTTTTGTGACTCCATTTGGGGTTTTCTTGGGAAAGATACTGGAGCAGAAGTAAGAAGGAAGTACATTCCTGATATGGGGGCTACCTATGGAAAGTCAAAGACGTGGGATTATGATGCCAATTATAAAGAAACTAACTGGCCAGTTTGGTTGTATTGGAGAGTAGATGAAGGAAAGCAGTATGAAGCAAGCCAGGAAATGTAAGTGGGAGTAAGACTGCGCAGGGCTTTTAATGCCGAGCTGGGTATTGTCTGTTTTATCTTAGAGGTAATAGGGAGCTACTGAAGATTTTTAAGTAGAGGATTGCTGTGCACAATATTTTCCTGGTTCTGCTCATTTCACTCAGTTCATACAAGTCTTTCCAGGGTTTTCTGAAATCTGCCTGCTCATCATTTCTAATTGTAATGGAATGTATTCCATTACATTCATATACCACTTCTTGTTCAGCCATTCCACAATTGATGAGCATCCCTTCAATTTCTGATTTTTTTGCTACCACAAAAAGAGCTGCCATAAATAGTTGTGTACATGTAGGTCCTTTCCCCTTTTTAGGATCTAGTAGTGGTTTTGCTGGATCAAAGGGTATGTACACTTTGGTTATCCTTTGGGCATAATTCCAAATTGTTCTCCAAAATGGTTGGATCAGTTCACAATTCTGCCAACAGTGCATTAGTATCCCAGTTGTCCCACATTCTCTCCAACCTTTATAATTTTTTTTGTCATATTAGCCAATCTGATAGGTGTGAGGTAGTACCTCAGAGTTGTTTTAATTTGCATTTCTCTAATCAAGAGTAATTTAGGGCACTTCTCCTTATAACTAGAGATAGCTTTGATTCCTTCATCTGAAAACTGCTTGTTCATATTCTTTGACCATTTATCAATTGGGTAGTGACTTGTATTCTTATAAATTTGACTAAGTTCTCTATATATTTGAGAAATGAGGCCTTTATCAGAGACACTTGCTATGAAGATTGTTTCCCAGATTTCTGCTTTTCTTCTAATTTGGGTTGCATTGGTTTTGTCTGTGCAAAACCTTTTTAGTTTAATATAATCAAAATTATCTGTTTTATATTTTGTAATGCTCTCTATCTCTTGTTTGGTCATAAATTCTTCCCTTCTCCATAGATCTGACAGGTAGACCATTCTTTCCCTTGAACAATTGTGAGGATCATATGAGATATTTGTAAAGCACTTAGCACAGAGTCTGGCACACAGTAGGCACTATATAAATGCTTATTCCTTTTCTTCTCTGTCCTGTGCACCACTTCACACCCAAATATGTTATATTCTTTACCAACAGATCATTTTCCCCACCCAATTGTACTCATTTGAGACTTCTTTGACTTTTCCATCATTCCCTCTTGGTCCTCATCGTTGGGAAATCTCATCATTCTACAAGAGCCAATTATCTTTAGTACTCACATCTATCTCATCAATACCCTCTGCCCCTCTGATTATAAGGCAGATATACATGATCTTGTGGTCATGATCTTCCCACCTCTATTGCTGCAGGACAAATATCTTATTTTCCACCCAGTTGTACTCATTTTGGACTTTTTTCACTTCTCTGCTGAACTCCTTCTCCATCTATACCATTCCCCACTGGACATTTTCTCCCTCCCTTTTTAGCTTTCCTTTGTGTGTTCTCTTCTGCCATTTGATTGTAAACTCTTGGGGAGCAATAACTGTCTTTTTTTCTATATATGCATCCTCTGCACTTAAGCACAATGCCTGGTACATATTAGGCACGCATTAAATGTTAATTATTAGCCTTTATTGACAGACCAAGCAAGAAACAAATAGCAAAACCTTTAATTAAGATAGAATAGAAATGTAAATAACAATGGAAGCTTAAATATCAGAACCATTCTCCACATCCATACCCCATATGTGAAAGGTTATAATATTACCCATGTTTCTACCCTGATGGGAGAGAACATTTTCTGTTTAATATTCTGAGGTGATTATGTTGTTTGTTTACTCATGGGTACTAAAGAAGTTAAATGATTTGTTGAAGGTCACATGGGAGTCAGTAGCAGAGCTGGAATTTGAACCCAGGTCTTCTTACTCCAAATTCAGGACTTCTTCCATTAAATAATACTATTCCTACACATGCTACTCCTCACATGCTAATTTTTCATTGGCAGTATACTATAGAATGCTTAAACCCATTATCCTTAGGGTTACCTGCCTTTCTGTTCTTTGAGATCAAGGTGTTCCATGACTTATAGCCATATAGACCTACCAGGTAAATATCAATACTAAAAAGGTGGGTTTTTAGTCACATGAAAAATGATCTAACTCACTATTGATTAGAGAAAGGCATCTCTGAGATACCATTTCACACCCTGGTCAAGATGACTGCAAAGGACAATATTGTTAGAGGAGTTATGGAAAAATTAGGACACTAATGCACTCTTGGTAGAGTTGTGAACTAGTCTAATCATTCTGGAGAACAATTTATAAATATGCCCAAAGGACCATAAAATTGTACATACCCTTTGACCCAGCAGTACCACTACTAGGTCTGTATGCCAAAGAGATCAAAGAAAAGGGAAAGGGATCTATTTGTACAGAAATATTTATTATAGATCTTTTTGTAGTGGCAAAGAATTGGAAATTGAGGACGATGTCCGTGGCTGAAGAAGTTATGATATATGTGATTGTAATGGAATTCTATTGTGTTATGAGAAAATGATTTCAGAAAAACCTGGGAAGACTTAATATGAACTTAAACAAAGTGAAGAGAGCAGAACCAGGAGAACATCTACTCAGTAGCATCAATATTATAAGGATGCTCAACTGCGAAAGACTTAGCTACTCTTATCAAAACAATGGTTTAATACAATTCCAAAGGACCCATGATGAAAAATGCTATCCACTTCTAGAGAGAGAATTGATGAACTGAGTGTAGATTGAAACATAGTTTTAAAACTTTCTTTGTTTTTCTTGGGTTTTATTTTGTGTGTGTGTGTATTTTCTTTCACAATATGGCTAGTATGGAACTATGTTTTTTATGCTTCATGTATATAATAGATATCATATTGTTTGCCTTTTTAAGGGGTGGGAGAGGGGCAATATAGAGGGAGAGAATTTGAAACTCAGAATTTTTTTTTAAATGAATGTTAAAAATTTTACATGAAATTGGCAAATATTTGATAAAATAAATTTTAAAAATTTAAAAATTTTTCAAAAGATGAGCTTTTGTAGCAGCAGTTAGGATCAGTGACAATGCTACAATTCACCAAATATGTTCCAGCTTATACTCCTTTTCTTAATTTACTTCTGAGCCCAGCTCATTTTGCATCTATAGCACCTATCAAAGATATATGTTGTCAAGATATTAGGAGACATCCTGTTTTCCAGAGCTAAAGCCCAGCAAGCCAGCTGTGCCCTGAGCTTGGTGTAACAGCAATCCTTTGCACTCACCCTCTGGATGATCTCATTCTCTGACAAAGTCACATAATTATTGTATTGCTTTGACCAGCACCAGATGTTCTCTGAGCTTAGACAAGCACCTGTTGTATCCATGTTCTGATCACGAAGCCCTGCTATGAATCAGATTTGTCACATTATTGCTGTTACCCCTCATTGTCAGAGCCACAGCTCATTTTACAATCACTGGTATCCCCTGCTCTCCCCTCCTTCTCAGTCTGGTGAGTCCTCTGCCCTTGTCCCTGCTCCAATCTTCCAAGCTCTTGCCTTGGTTGAGCTCACCATTTTTGTGAGGAAAACTCCAGGGCCCCTCTGATGACCTGGTTTGTCTTGGATCACTGTGATAAGGATATTCTTTCTTAAACTGAACACCTCTGTTAATTGGCCTGTCTGTGTGCCTCTGCTGTATTTTTTGTTTGTTTGTTTTTTACTGAACATCACTGTAAAATTATAACTACATGCCTCTGTTGTTTTTTTTTTAAATGCACATCTCTGTAAAGTTGAAACTCCACATCCTGATAACTGTGTACCTCTGTATGGACTGTAACTCCATGCTGTTAAAACTATCTGTATCGGGGCAGCTAGGTGCCACAGTGAATAGAGCACCAGCCCTGGAGTCAGGAGGACCTGAGTTTAAATTTGGCCTCAGACACTTAACACAAAACTAGCCATGTGACCTTGGGCAAGTCACTTAACCCCAATTGCCCTACCTTCCCCCTTCCAAAAAGCAAAAAATAAAAAAAAACCAACCCAAAACAAAAAACTATCTGTGTCTGTTTGTATTTATCTTGTTGGTTTTTCTGTGTTTGTATCTTTGTAAAATATAAAATATCTATGTCATGTGTTGTGACCTAGATTCTGTTACCTTAAAAGATTTAAAATGAAGTCAAAGAGTTTAGAACACCGGGAAAGATTAATGAACTTTCATACTTGCAACAATTGTCTCAGTAAGCAGGACTAACTCCCACTTTGGGCTTTCTGCAGGAGATTAGGTAATAAGAAAAAAAATCAGATAATCAAAGTTTGTAGAACTGCTGAAAACATCTTGGTAGATTAAAGAGTTTTGAGAGTAATCATTTTAAGATTGCAGAGGAGAATTCCTGGGCTTTGCAGTAATTCCAGGAACTAAATATTTTCTGATTTATCATAGTAAGTTTTGGGGTTACCATCCTGTAGAATTTAAGGAAAAATAAGAATTAGATTTTATAAAAGTTTTAAAAGCAAATGGCGAGATTAATAGCTTCTAGGGCTGATTGTTCTAGGGCAATGAAGGAAGGCTGCTAGTTTGGAAGTAATCCCAGAGTGAAGAAAGAAAAAAAAAATAGGTAAATAGTTTGCACCTCATAGCAACTTTTTGTTCAGCCTTCCTTGATATTTCTGACCATGAAAAGAGAAAAGATTGTTTAAACCAAGGAGACTCCTGTGATTTCCTCAGGTCAGAGATCCTTTCCCTGTTAACTCCTCTCATCTAAGATCAGATTCTCAAATAAAGGTGTTGAAGAAAAAATTCTGGAAAAATGTAGGGAAACGAATTATATTCTGGTTGTAGAAATGTATTAGTTGTATAACCTTAGGCAAGTTATCTTATCTCTGTTTGCCCCAGACTTCTGATCTGTAGAGAGAAAAATAATAATAGTACCCATTTCCCAGGGTTGTTGTGAAGATCAAAATAATATCATTGTAAAGTGCTTAACACAGCGACTGGCATATACTAAACACTATGTTATTATTGTTTCTTTATTTGAATGTAAATATTCCATACCTGATAACTCTAAAGTGTTTAAAATGTCAAAGTCAATAAGATCAGTGGTTTTTATATGTGATAACTTGGAAATGCAATTGATGTCATCTGCAGTTTATTGTTTGTATTATTATTGTATTTCTAAATTCTCTTATATTGTGAAATTTGAGAGATCATTGTAACAGAAATGCTGTTAGACAAAGCAACTTTTTAATCTGAGTGCTGTTGCACATGAATTGGGCTTTTAAAAGGATGTGATAAAAATAGATATTTGAAAATTATTAAATATTTAATGAGGTACACTTTATTATAAAGCAGATAATATATAAGAGCAACTTTTCATTTGAAATTCTTGGCTATTATGAAAGTTATAGGGTAGTTTAAAGATGTAGTTTCAACATATTAATGATGAGTCAACTATCAGGTATTTGCTATATATCTGAAACCCCAGATTATGGTTAATTTTAATTTATAAGTAAAGGATTAATGAAATGTTAACTGTTAGGGAAACATTGGGGAAAAATATTCAAGCCCTAAATTGTGGTTAGTGGAATTTTGCTATTTAAGGTAAAAAATTCCTGGGACTATAATTTACTATTGTTTGAGCTTTGATTACAAGGATAGTTGTCTGAATTGTCATGAAGCCAATATAGAAAATGGCTTGTGCTGCAGTCTGGGAATTGCTAAACATGGATGTCTGTGCCAAGGGAAAGTTTTGGGATTGACTTTGGCACAGCCTCAGTAGGATCCTTTTGACTCCATTTCGCCATTGTGCTATTTCCTTTCTGAAAGGGAAATTTCCCCACTTGGTTAATCCTGAGCCTTGCTTTTGATACACTGTGGTTAGTCATGATTGACTGTAAGATATGACTCAGGCCTGGAATCAAAAAGAGAGCTAAGGGAGTTCTCCCCTCCGGCTCCCTCTTCTGTTATGTTGTTAAAACTATGTGCCTCCTTTTCCTTTTTATAGAAAATTTCTATAATCAAGACATTTTGTAAGTACAATACCAAATCTATTAAATAATAGATTGATATGGGAACATCTCTGAGTTACTATAATAGAATGTAAGTATGAAAATCTTACAATTTTAACCTATATTGGTGCTCAAATTATAATGTAGGGATGATATCTTCCTAAGGAGGAAATGATTAAACAAAGTAATAAGACAAAGATGTAATGTGAAAGTTTTCCAGTTGAATGCCGTAGTAAATTTTGAGAAAAGCAACAAGATCAGATTTTTCTCTAAGAACTAGATACCAACATAAATGATTGGCTTACAAAATTTATCTATCATGGAAATTCAGACTTTGAGCATGTTTTGGTAATAAGTCCTCAGAACTGGATTTTACACATAAATTGTATGGATAATGGTAAAGAAAGTGAAATTATTTTCCCATTATCAAAGTATGAGTCTGTCATTTTAAAAGGCAGAAGAGTTCATTTTGCAGTTGAACCCTTGTAAATTTTCATAAAGCTTCTTATGTCAGGTATAGGATTTCGGTAGGGATAGAAACAACAAATGGTATATGAACTGAAATATGAATTGAAAACTGAAGTTTCAAAATTTTAAATGGCATTGCAAGCAAAATTACATAAGAACCTCTAGATTTGGAACCAGGGAAGCAGAGCCCCCTTTACAGCTGTCCTGAGAATAAAATCTGTTGTCCAAGAAAAGATATCTAGGGATAAGATAAGTATATGAGACTTCTAAGGCCCAAACTAGCTGATTAAATGGATATTGAGAATGGGTTACTAGGATACCAGGAGACTTGATGTTAATTATGATTTGTGATAACCATTGTATTGCTTTGGTCTTTTGTTTCAAGATTTTTCTGTTTAGGTTTTCTTGGTTTTCTTGGTGACATGTAAATCTCCCTTCTCAAAACTAGTCCCTTGTGAGTCCTCTAAGTAGTTTTCTCTGTAATGGGACATTAATGTGACCTGACTTAATGTAATTATGATTATGAGGAAACTTTATTGTGTTGTTTGAACCTAGCCCTGAGATCCTTAACCAAGGATGCATGTTATGGTGACCAGAAACTCAGATACAAAGACTGATACAAGGAGTTTTCTCTCAATTGTCAATCCATATGTCTTCTAAGGGTCCCTACTGGGTGTTTCTGACTATTCCCACAGTTGTCAAACTTGTGAATATGGACCTCTGGATCATCTAAAGAAAGCCCCTGCTTCTGAGTGGATGACAGAACCCTCCAAGGACCTCAAGGTTCATCTAGTACAGACCCAGAAGCAGCTGACACCCAGATGAGACAGTTGTCCCCAAATTCTGGATGAGGGCTGAGTATACTGTCCTCTTCCCTTTGGTAATGTGCCCAAACATCAAGGTCCTGATTCAAGTGTGGGTTGGCATTTTCTTCCCCTATATTCTTGCCCCCCCTCTCTTTTCTGCTTGAAAACAAACAGTGGCTAGGAATGATGCCTGGGACACACTTCCTCAAAAGGTTACCACAAGGAGCTGACCTCTTGGGATAAAAATGCTCGTCCTGGCCCAGTTGGCCTTTCTTACCATTGCGGCTTATACCTGCCTTTCCTTTATTGGCCAAAAGGGTAGAGGTTCTTTCAGACCCCTCCCTTTGACCAAAAGAGGGAAATGTAAAGATATTAGGAGACACTATTTTCCAGAGCTAAGGCCCAGCAAACAAGCTGAGCCCTGAGCTTGTCATAACAACAATCCTTTGCACTCACCCTCTGGATGATCTCACCCTCTGGCAAAATCACATAATTATTGTATTGCTTTGGCTAGTACCAGGTGTTCTCTGAGCTCAGATAAGCACTTGCTATATCCATATTCTGGTCATGAAACCCTGCTATGAATCAAACTTGTCATATTATTGCTATTACTCCTCATTGTCAGGGCTACAGCTCACTGTGCAGCCACTGGTGTAAGTATTATGATTTGACCATGCTAAAGCAGGTCCACCCACAAGGGGCAAGGCTCCAGCCCATGTGTCCTTGCTTGCAAGCCATTTCCCTCACTTTGAAATTAAACTTCTCTTTGATTCCTGACTCTCCTGACTCTAGCCTGCTCTGTTCTGCTCTGGCCATTCACATGTTAGCAGCTGGTTCAGTCTGATTGACAGTGAACAGATGGACCAACTCAACAGGTTGCCTATACAAGTACACATCATAATCTGGGCAACACATATTCATCATACACTTTGTTTTTTCTGTGTAAATGGCTAGGCTTTTCTCTTTAGAGTGCCTGTGAATCTCAGTGAGAAAGTCCTGTAAGTGTTCATAAACTTAATGTGATTATTACAATATTACCTGAAAACAGGAACAGCTAAAGAACCTCTCAACAGGGAACCCTTCTTTCATTTGGACTTTGCATGAGTCCTTGTGTATGACACTGGCAAATGCCTTTGGCAAACAGATAATTCCCTATTTCATTCCTCACTTGATGTTGATACTCGATAGACTGCTGAATAACATTTTCCCTGCTTGGGTTGTAATTGAATGTAAGCCCCAGTAGAATATAAGCTCCTTGAAGGAAGGGAATATTTAATTTTAATTTTTGTTATGTCTAGTACCTAGCAAAGTTTCTGGCATCTAGAAGGTACTTAGTAAATACTTGTTGAATGAGTGAATCATGTAATTTTATGTAATCATAACATATATGTGGGAGGCAGCTTATTTGAAAAGAGCCTTTAAGGCTGCATTTTGCTCTACTAAGTAATTTTTTCCAAGAATAACTGTCTTTTGCCTCTTTTTGTATTCCTAGAACTTAGTACAGTGCCCGGAACATAGTAACTGTTTAAAAATGTTTGCTGATTGCTTGACTACTAAATGAAAAATAACCACAGCTGCTTTATATTCTTTTTATTATATTATTTTATTATGTTCTTTATATTCGATCTTATGTTCTTTATACCTCTCAGTTAATTTTATGATTGAGAGTGTGTAGTTGGCTATAGGAAATCATTTGCAATGCCTGTGTATTCCCTTCTTACAATTTCATTATGCTCACTGTTGATGTGCACTTAGATAATTTTGATAAAGATTTTCTGAAAATGTAGACATGAGAAATGAGAAAGTCGGGGTGGTAGTTCCTGATTTCTTCTCTGATACTTTATATAGGGAGAAAGAAATAGTTCCATCTGTGATCTTTTCCATTCTTTTGAACTATTCTGCTCCTTGAAATGTCCTGAAAAATGCCCTGAAAATTATATTGTCTCTAACATGGATTTCCTCTATGTATTTACACAGGTTCTATCCTAGCTCTCACCAACTTCATCTTAAATTTCCTTGCACTACTTCACATAGCACTCTGGGTAATTTAGAGGGTGAAGTCCAAATGTAGTAATTCTACTATCATCATTAATAAGAATCACTGTCTATTTAAATTCTAGAAGATCTATTTCACTTCACATTTATGTATTGTCTTTCTTCCTATTCCATTTTTAGGGGCCTTCTAGAGTCTCTAGCTCATTTGTCTATTACTAAGTTCTTCATAGTTTTGTTTTCCTTTCTATTCAGTTTAACATGTAATCCCATCCTTCTCCTCCTCCATAATAGTGTGAAAATTAACTTGTACTCTGACCAGGTGTCCTTGACTGCCAAATCTGACTTTCTCCCTACCTAGAAGCCCCCAAAAAACAGTACTTGCCTTGATCACCATCAGGAAACAGAGACCTCTATTTGGCCATTTGGTGCCCTATGCTAGTTTGCACACTCACTTTCAGCCCAGCAGCCAGCCAAAAGGTTTCTCTTTACCACTCAATAAATAGACAGGAAACAGTTACACAGAGAATTGTTAAGATGCAATCTAAGCGTTGCCTGGATTCAACCAAACCAGTTGCTGAACCCAATTATCAAGACTTATTTTGATACTAAATGACTTTAATGCAAAGGTGGGCAGGCAAAGATAACAAAAACTATAGTTTGCTGGAAATACTTATGTGAACTGATGCTGAGTGAAGTGAACAGAACCAAGAGAGCATTGTACACAGCAATAACAACATTGTACAATTATTAACTGTGAGAGACTTAGCTCTTCTCAGTAATACAATGATCGCAGACTTGTGATAGAACATGCTTACAACATCCAGAGAAAGAGCTATGGATTGAAGCATACTATTTTCACTTTTTTTGTTTTTTCTTTCTTGTGGTTGCTCCCTTTTGTTTTGATTCTTTTTTCAGAACATGACTAATTTGGAAATATGTTTAACGTGATTGTACACATATAACCCATATCAGATTGCTTGCTGTCTTGGGGAACCGGGAAAGGGAGGGAGAAAAATTTGGAACTCAAAATTTTACCAAAATGAATGTTGAAAAACTATCTTTATGTGTGATTGGAAAAAATAAAATACTATTAAGGGAGGAAAATAAGAAAATATAGCTGGTAACTAAGAAATGAAATACCAGTTGTTACCTAGGATAGAACTTCTCAAAAGTGCAGGGAATAGATAGAAGGAGAGTAAATTTAGAACAGACACATTTTTACCACTGGGCTAAGGGGATACAGAATCAGGAAATGCTCAAATATCACATGGGATAGAACATCTCACATTGTGGGGGTGTGGAGAGAAAGAGTAAAGTACAGAATAGATACATTTCACCATTGGGGTTAGTGGGATATAACATCAAAAAGCTTTTACATATGTGAGGGAATAAGGAGAGGAAATATTCCTATGTGAGATGCTGAGACAGCTGAGGCATAGGCTAAGAAGACGGACCAGAGTCAGGAAGGGCAGGCCTGGAGTGAGAGAGGAGCAGTTGCCTGGTGGTGGTCATGTTTGAAGAGGAGTTAGAAGCTGCTGAAAACAACTTTCCTTGCAGTTTTGACATCAGCATCTTGGATGAGGTGACTAGACAAGCACAAAGCCTTCTTTAATTGTATCTAGAAAATTGGGCTAAGGGAAGAATGTGATTCTTTCAGAGTGCTGGGTTTGCATTTGAAGCAGTCCCTTTCTACAAGAACAGGGCATACTAGACCTAACTTTTTTTTCTCTGTAGGCTTTCTAGCCTGGTAGATCAGAGGGTTTCTATCAACATATTTTAATTAGATTTTTATCAAAGTATTTAATGAAGTTTCTCAAGCTAGTCCTGTGCAGAAAATGGAGGAATACAGGCTGGACAATAATACAAATTAGGTGTATTTAGAATGGGTGTTGGAAGGCCAAATGCAAAGAGTTCAATTCAATAACACCTTGCAAGGATGATCTCTGGCTGAATGCCCCAAGGATCTCTCCTCCACCCTTTGGTGCTTAACATTATTATCAGTGATTTGAATGAGGCATAGATGGCATACTTATCAAATTTGCAGATAACACAAAGTCAGAAGGATGGCTAGTATAATAAGGTTGAAATACAAAGCATTCTCAACAGACATCGAACTGAATCTAATAGGAAGGATTTTGATGGGGATTAGAAAGTAAAATCTTACATTTGGAGTAAAAAAGCAGCTTTATAAGTTCAAGATGGCAGAAGGGATGGCTAGTTCACAAACTGACATGTTAATGCATTTTTAAAAGATCTGGGGATTTTAATAGACCATAGATTCAATAGGAGTCAACAGCCGAAAAAAATGAGAGAATGGCATATTAGATGGTATTAAGAGAGGCATAGTGTTTAGAATGAAAAAAGTAAGAGTCCTGCTGTATATACTTTGCTCTGGTTGGACCATATCAGGAGGGTTGTGTTCAGTTCTCAGGGCCACGTTTTAGGAAGAACATTTATAAACCAGAGAGGGTAGATAAGCAGATGGTAAAGAGCCTTGAGATCATTCTATTTGAGGGTCAATGGAAGGAATTAAGAATATTTCATCTAGGAAGAAGAGACTTAAGGGTACACTTAACTGGTGTTTTCAAGTGTTTAAAGGACTTTCCTCTTGAGAAAGGATTAGATTTGTTCTACTTGGCCTGAGAGGGCAGCATTAGGAACAATAAAGTATTCATTGAAGAGAAGCATATCTGGGCTGTATGTTAAGGAAAAAAAGTTCTGAACAATTAGAGTTATCTTTTTTTTTTTTTATTAGCAATCGGGGTTAAGTAACTTGCTCAAGGTTACAGGGCCAGTTATTATTTCTGGGTGTGGTGCTGAGTATCTGAGCCCGGATTTGATCCAGGTCATCCCCACACTGGAGCTGGTGCTCTTACTTGCTGAGCCACCTGGTCGCCCCTAAGCAACTGGGGTTAAGTAACTTGCTCAAGGTTACATGGCCAGTTATTTTGTGTGGGTGCCAAGTATCTGAGGCTGGAACCGATCCCTGGTCTCCCGATGCGGGGGGCCGGCCGGCGCTCTTACTCACTGCGTGACCTGGCCACCCCTACAATTAGAGTTATTAAAAAGTCAACTGGACAGTCTTGGGAAGAAGAACCTTTCTAGTCACTAGATGTCTTCAAGAGCAGGCAAGATGACACACTGTAGAACATCTACTCTATTGGGTTATTACTAGGTAGCCTCTGATGTCCTTTCTAGCTCCAAGATTCTATGAATCTCTGATTGGAGGACCTGGCCTCATATTCCAGCTCTGATAGTTCTAACCTGTATGACTTTGGCCAAGTTACTTCATCTACGTGAATCTCACTTTCTTCATCTGTAAAATGAGGATTATATGATCTCCAGGTCCTTTCTAGGTCTTTATTTATTTATGAACATTTATTATTATGTATAATATTATAGTATAGTAACATTTATTAAGCACTTAATATGTGCCAGGCACCATGCCAAGCACTTTGCAAATATTATCATCTTTGA
>NW_027185764.1:9806828-9865640 GCF_028583685.1 Petaurus breviceps papuanus
CCAGCGATCTCAAAAGTACCACCTGTCACTCCAGTGTGTTTGGAACGTTCCATGGTTATTTTTGTTTTATGCAACATGCAAGCCGAACAATCCTCCCATAGGCAATTTTCTAAATAAATGAGTGGGATAAACAGATGGCAGGAAGGAGGGAGATAGATGGCTGGATAGATAGTGAGGACGGTGGTGCCTACATTTATAAGGTTTTCCAGGCTTCATGCTGTCTCTATACTGTTACTGTAGAGTGCTGCCATTCAGTTTTGCTCTTGGCCACTGGAGGGCACCAGGGGTTAGCACATGGACCACTGATAGCCGTTACTAAAACTCCATCAAGGTCACAAGAAGCTTCGTCCCCAGATGTCAAGAGCTTATTTACCTTCAGCATCCTTTCTTGAAGCAGGTAATTGATCTGTTTATTCAGTGAATATTTGTGTAAAAGATCCCCTGCTGGAAGACACACAAGAAAATCCAAGTGACAACCTGACACTGGGGCCCCTGCTCTCCTGATTGGATTGCTTCTCCATTGCATGTATCCTGGCCTGGTTACAAATATTTTACTCCCAGGCCATCTTCTCACCAGCTGCATTGTACTTCCCACAGTCCTCTTCCCCCTCCCCAACCTCCCATGCCTTTCCAATCCTTGATCAAATAAATACTGTTATTTTTTTTCTCATGTCTCCTTTGGTTTCACTCTCTATACCTATAAATTTCCAAACCAAAATACTCCCTTCCTGGCCACACTGTTCTTTTATATGTATTTTTATTCAGTTGTTTTCAGTCATGTCTGATTGTGACCCTATTTGGGGTTTTCTTGACAAAGATGCTGGAATGGTGTGAAATTTCCTTCTCCAACTCATTTTACAGTTGAGAAAACTGAGGTAAACAAGATTAAGTGACTCACCCAGGGTCACACAGAGTCTGAGGCCAGATTTGAACTAGCAAGATGAGTCTTCCTGACTCTAGGTAGCACTCTATCCATTGCACCTCCTAGCTGCCTAAACAAATGTGTGTGTGTGTATATACACACATATGTATATGTATTGTATATATATATATATATATACATATATATATATATATGTGTGTGTGTGTGTGTGTGTGTGTGTGTGTGTATAAAATATTCCCCCAAGAGCAGTGCTTGATGCTTAGTAAGTTCTTAAAAAGTACATTTTCATTCCTCCATGAATTCATGAATCAATGTAGTCATTGTCCAGATGCAATTAGATGGACAATCTATAAACCTTATCAAGGTGTGTGTGTGTGTGTATCCTAGATTCAGCAATAGAGAGTAGTAAAATGAGGGCCAGACTTCAACAAGGGCAAAGCTGGCTGGATGCCTTTGGGAAATTGTAAAGTTCATCTAATGACCCCAAACTTTTCCCAGAAACAAAGACCTATCTCTTTAATATCAATATTCCATTGTTGCTATTCTATGACTGCAAGTTGTATAATACTGCAGTCTTCAAAGAGTTAAAAATTAGTATCACTCAAAGCAGAGTCAAAAGTCCTATGTAAAGCTTCAGCAAACAACAAATGAGAGACATTTTTAAAAAAAGGATGACAGAGGAATGTGTATTGAAAAAGAAGATGGGCTTCTGAGAGCAAGAGATAGTCACTAGACTGTCCATATATTCCACTCCTGTCTGTGATTTTAAGAAAAATTGGAAAAGGATTCTACCATGATAAAAGGACCCAGTGGTGTACTGGTAAATATTTAACAACTGGCTTTTGGGTGGGGGTGGGAGGTGGTGAGGTAATGTATGCATGACACATTTTTAACTTAGATCTGCATTATTAACAATTTTTCCATCACTTTATTAGGGCTAGGAAATCAACAAAACAGTAAGTTAAGTCCTGATTTGTAGCATTTGTCAGTTTCCAAGATGTAGATGCTCAAACAGAAAATTTAACAATTGCCTCCTGCAAACCAGTTCAAGCTGCCTCCAGCATCCCCCTGGGAAGACTCCCAGTGGTGAATTTGTGAGAGGACATTGACAAGAGTGGTACCGAATGACCAGATATGATAGACTGTGATCCGCATAGTTGATGGAAATAGCCACATTGATGAATTTGCAAATTCATTCATATTTCTTTTAGTATGATCTCCCTGATAAAATCTGAAATAAAACTCTGAAGAAAAATGACACAAGAGCAGGAAAAGTAATTTTATTCTATTATAAGATGTTTTGTTTAGTAGTTTGGTCCTGACCTATAATTTTGTTGCTATGGGGAACTCCCAGTGAGGAAGCTCCCTCTACAATGTTGATTTGGCAAGTATTTTGCCATTTAGAGTATTAAGAGATTAAGTGACCTGCTCAGGGTCACACAGGATGCTTTAGATGCAGAATTTGATCCCAGTTCCTCCTCAGTCCAAAGTAGTCTCACTATTCACTATATCATACCTCCTTTATTATAAGATACAATATACCATATAATGTTAATAATTATAATAATAGTAATAACTAACATATAGGGCTCACCATGTGTCAGGCATTAAACACTTTGCAATTATTGTCTTATTTGATCCTCACAACAGCCCTGGGAGGTGAGTGCTATTATTATCTCCATTTCACAGATGAGGAAACTAAGGTAAACAGAGGTTAAGTGACTTGCCTAGGGATACACAATCGAATTTGAACTCAAGTCTTCTTGACTCAACATTCAAGTACAAATTACCCTTCAAATCTAGCGGAGAGAGTAGTAATAATAACAACACATAACTTTAAGGAAGGAAGGATTTTAAACATTTTCTTCTCAACAAATCTATGAGGGAAGTAGTCCACGTATTTTCATTCCCATTTTACTGATAATGAAAATGGTACTCCAAGAGGTAAAATTATTTGCCCACAGTCACATATCTAGTAAATGGCAGTGCATCTTCTAACTTCCAAGTACATTGTTCTTTCGATTTTAGACTGCCTCTTGGGAGTATAAAATACTGTCAGCTCCAAACCTGTGTTTTTAAGAGCAGCCATAACTAGGAAGAGACCATGAAGGCTTTCTCTACGGTTACTGACAAATATACAAAGTATATGCCTCTCTCCTGGGGGGTATCTACTTCTCTAATCAGACCAGACAGAACCCTCCTTTCACTTCAAAAAAATACCATCCCAACAGTTTTGGTTTCCTTGTCTGCCTGTACCAGGTAGAACAATGCTTCTCTCTCACCTAGACTCACTCCCAGGGGCTTGTCAATATGGTGCACCTTTTTCATGGGCTTCCTTCCATTCCAAATCTGCAGGAGAAAAAAAATTCGAATTTATAACTCTACTCTCAGGTTAGTCTCTTCACTTAAAAAAAAATGCATGAAAGAGAATAAAAAGAAATTCAGAAGGGACATGGACAAGCAGTTTTGTTGCTACTGTATCAAATTTAATATATACTTTAAAAACAAGCTGTATGTAACAAAGCTCATAATTTCCTTTCATATACCATCCTTCTTTATATTCTTCATTCATATTTGTTGACATTTGTCAAGTTTATAAAGAAAATTTACATAAAATAGTCTTCTAGAAAAAAACCGAAACATGATTTACTATGTTTAGATGTGCATCAAGTGTTGTGCAGAGACATCGCAAGATTATAAAAAATACAAACATATTTTTAAGGATATGATAATGTAATACAGACAATGGTGATGTGAAAAACAGAGAGGAAGCATAGAATCTTGGGAAAACCCCTAGAATTCAGAAGTGATTCTAGCCCCAACTCTGCCTCTTATACTACCTCTGGGGTCAGCAGCACTTCTGGGCCTCAATTTCCCCATCTGTAAAGTTGGAATAATAATACCTTTCCAGTCTACCTTGCAGGGTTATCAGGAGCAAGAAGGGAGAGGATGTGAAAGTGCTTTGAAAAGGTAAAGCTTAGAAAGACATGAGTTACCAGACATGTTCCAAATAAAGCTAAAGACTGAATTTGTTATTGTTGAGTCATTTTAGTCATATTCCAGCTCTTTGTGATGCCATTTGGGGTTTTCTTGGCAAAGATACTGCACTGGTTTGACATTTCCTTCTCCAACTCATTTTACAGAGGAGGAAACTGAGGAAAACAGGGTGAAGTGACTTGCCCAGGGTCACATAACTAGTAGGTGTCAGAGGCCAGATTTGAATTCATGAAGATGTCTCCTTGATTCCAAGGCCAGTGCTCTGCCCATTTCACCACCTAGCTGCCTGAATAGCAAGTAACACATAAGTCCCAAACTTGACATCTTTTCCTCCTTACCCCCACCATTTTTTCCCCTGATATTCATGCTTAGTGTGGATAACATAGTGGAGTTAAAATCAAGAAGTTTGTTCAGTCATATCCAACTCTTTGTGAACTTATTTGGGGTTTTCTTGGCAAAGAAATTGGAATAGTTTGCTATTTCTTTCTCCAGTTCATTTTACAGATGAGGAAACTGAGGCAAATAGGGGTTAAGTGATTTGCCCAGGGTCACACAGCTAGTAAGTGTCTGAGGCTGGGTTTTGAACTCAGGTCTACCCGAATCCAGGCCTAGCACTCTATCCACTGTGCCACCTAACTGCCCCAAATTAAGTAGATTTAACTTAGGTTCAAATCCTGCTTCTGCTACTAACTAGTTACATGACCATGAGCAAAGTTACCTTTCTGAGCCTCATTTTCTTCGTCTTCAAAACAGGACTAGCTTAATAGGGTTATTGTAAGGTTCTGTGGGTTCTGGGATCTGTGGATCTGGGATCTGAGATGATTTATGTGAAGTCCTTTGAACAATTTAAAGTGCTACAATAAATGTCAGTTTTTATTATTTTTTGTCTTACCTGGTTTTCTTCTGCGTAGGGTACTCTGGGGGAGGAAACCCTCCTCAATTCAGACAAGCAATTATTGTGCAATTTATTGGCCTGGAGAATTAACAAAGAGAAGCGGTGTGGTTTGACTACCAGCATGCTTTGCCAATGTCAGACGCTCTTCTGATGCTGGTAATCTAATCACTGATTTTTCTCAAACCTCTCAACTCTTCTCGTGTCTTTCTAAGCATGATCCAGTCCACCTTTTGTATTAGTGCTCTTCTTGTTCTTTCCATTTCAGCCCATCTTGTCTATTAGCTGTTCCTTCCTTAACTAGCTTTGTGTGAGTTTGTGCATCTCCCACAGGATTAAAGGCTCAGGTATAAAGGAGATATGTCTGGTAGATGAGAAACCATTGGGGAAAGGGACTTTTCTGATAATTTGTGTCTCTCTGGGAATCATCAGAAGGATTCAAAGGACTAGCCAGATCTAGTCATGCTTCAAATGCTAATGACCACTAATGGGAATTATCCCAGACTAGCCTAATTAAACTTTTATTTAAAAACAGTTATTAAGCGCCTTCTCTATACCAGATACTATGGTAGGCATGGAGGATTCAAATACAAAAAAAATCAAACAGTCCCTGTCCTCAGAGAGTTTACATTCTTACAAAGAGAGATAATGCATAGAAAAGAGTAGTATCCAGGGAGCAGTTTTTGTAGGGAATTACAGGGATGGAGGTGAAGCCACATGAAGTTGATTGTCACACCATTTCCAGAAGCAGTGGTAGTGCTGATTTGATGATGTAACCAGAGCAAGGGCGGTATTGATTACCTCCCACTACACCCCTAACCTACCCTTTTCTTCCTTTTTGTCTCCCCAGATTAGATTATAAACTGTTTGAGGGCAGGAACTATCTTCATATTTCTTAATTCAAAATTCAAAATTTCTAAATTCAAAATTTCTACAGCTTAACATAGTACCAGGTATGCAGTAGGTACTTAATGTTTTTCAATTGAATTGAATTACCTTGCTCACAACAGCAAAGCAGATGGAAGGATATATGGTTCTGGGATCTGTGGGTGAAGAAGCTGGAAGACAGAGAAGCTAGTGAAGGGAAAGTACTCCCCCAGTGGTGGCAGGTTTTAGGGCCAGGCAACCAGAATAGAGTTTGGTGATATGTGAATTAGGGAAGTTTGCACTAAATTACCAAACGGAGCAATTTAGCCCTAGGACAGATTTTTTTAGTCTAAGATTCTGTTTCTACTATAAAGGGCAGCTAAGTGGTTCTACAGATTGAGTGCCAGGCCTGGAGTCAGGAAGACTCATAATTTTCCTGAGTTTGTAGGGCATAATTAAGCAAGACAGAAGATGCCCGAGATTAAATTGGAAGTGGATTTATTTACCGTGGGACTGCTGGGGTCACATACCCAAATCAGACAGTCAATTGGCATGAACAGTATGCTGGTTTTTAAAGAGATTATAATAGGTTACATAAGCTGAAACTACAATTAGTGATTGGTCAGTATATATTTGAATTTTCCCTAGGCTGAGGTACAGGGAACCCAGAATGGGTGGAGATGGGGAACACCCAGTAGAGAGTATGGGGGGGCAGGGGTTTTACCCTAGGCTGAAACCCCCACCCATGGATCAATTAGGAGAGGGAAGGGTAAAGGTATGCTAAAATGCCTACTTACAGATCAATGGAAGAGAAGGGAAGGTGGAGGTGTTCCTTACAGATCAATTAAGGGAATGGATGGTGGGGTTGTGCTCAACAAGTTCAAATCTAGCCTCAGATACTTAGTAGCTGTGTGACCCTGAACAAGTCACAACCCTGTTTGCCTCAGTTTCCTCACTTGTAGAATGAGCTGGAGAAGGAAATGGCAAACCACTCCAAGTATCTTTGCCAAGGAAGCCCCAAATGGGGTCATGCAGTCATACTATCGAGGTGGAACACTTACAAAGAAGACAAATATGTCTTTCAGAGTGGTGCTGATTTTCTTTACACTTTGCTTTTCAGGAATAAAGATTGCTAGGTATAGTTAGAAAAATAGTAGAAAGGAAGGGATGCATCTTACATATTTTCAGTCAACTACTAGACCTGCTGAAGCCCTTG
This sequence comes from Petaurus breviceps papuanus, assembly GCF_028583685.1. Taxonomy (NCBI): domain Eukaryota; kingdom Metazoa; phylum Chordata; class Mammalia; order Diprotodontia; family Petauridae; genus Petaurus; species Petaurus breviceps. Next base: position 9,813,684 of record NW_027185764.1, read on the forward strand.
CCTATGTTAATTCTGACTCTTCTTGCTTGAATACCCATCTGCCAGTGGGGCTCATTTCTCATCCATGCTTTCTTCTTTACTTAGAGAATCATGGAATTATAACTGGTGTAGGAGAGGAGGATCAGAAGTAATCTAACCCAATCCATACCTGAACAGGCATCCCCTCTATCATATCCCTGAAAACTGGTTATCCAGTTTCTGCATGAATACTTCTAGTGACAGGAAACTCACTACCTCACAATGCAGCCCACTGCATTACTGGTGCAACTCTATTGTTCTCTCAACTCGCAAGCATGATGTCCTGACTTGCATGTGAATTGGATTTGGGTGAGGCAGAGATGCACAAAGTCATCAGACTTGCCCTCTGCTCCAGAGTCATAGAAGTCCAGTCAGAGACAAAGGTCAAAACAACAGGCAATGACCCAGGATCTCTAGTAGTTAATGTAGAGGTCAGGGAAACATAAAATGTTGAGGTATAGGGTTAGGGGTGCTCGAGACCCCAAAATACCAACACGCTGGGTCCTGCCTAATGAATTTGACTTAAGTCTTCTCTCAGCCAAAGAAAAGCAAAGTTCATTAGAGATTCACCATAATGGGTAGACTCTTAAGGAGCCTCAGTATCTGTGATGCTTGCACTGGACAAGCAGGCCAGAATCATCAGATACAGAGTAAGTCTATGCTAGATCATTCTCCCTGTTCTCTATCATGAAGGCTAGATGGGGTCTTATATACAGAAAAGTTGTGGGGGGAAGCTAGGGGTGGTCTAGAGGAGCAGTTTGGGGAGGGTCTTCAGGAGGAGTCAGATGAGGTCAGACTCCAGTGATGAGAGATTAAGGGTGGGTAGTAGCTGGAGACTACCAGGAGATGAGACAATGGAAAGCTAGGCTAGTTTAAGGGTGTATAGATATTTTAGGAGGATCAAGGGTGGGAACTAGCTGGACAAAGGAGGGCTAGGCTAGTAAATGAGATTTGGGCCTAGCCTGTGAGAAAGGCTTATGGCCTCAAGCAAATGCCTTATGAAATGGGAGTTCCAGGGGGTTCCCAGAGCCTGTACCTCATCAGTTGAGGAAGTCTTTCCTTATGTTAAACCAAAATCTGCCTGTCCATAATTTCTACCTAATGCTCTCAGTTCTACCCTCTAGGTCCAACTGGTACAAACATTTTTATCTTTGTATAAATATATCTTTGCCTAGCCTATAGCATGTGCTCAATACATTTGTGGAATTGTATTCCACAGTTCCTCTTTCAAACACTTGAAGACAGCTTTCCTGTCTTCTTTAAGTCTGAATTCTCTTCTCTCTGGCCTAAACATAGTCAGATCTTTCTATTCATTTGCCCATGAGGCTCCGGGAACCCCTTGAATCTTCCCACTAGATCTGGCATTCCCCAAAGGCCAAAATCCTTCCATTATCAATATGAGTGAATCTCTGTTACCCTTAACCTAGCCTAGACCTCCATTGTCTGTTACCTCCTGGTTCCCATCCTTGATCTCATCAAAATCCCATTTTCTTAGTTCCAGGAGTCTGACCTCAGTCCCATCAAGATCCTTCTTGGACTCCTCTTCAACAACCTCCCCAAACTCCTCTAGACCACTCCTAGATCCCTCCACAATCTTTCTGTAGACATGAGATCTGTTTTGCTTGTATGAAGCGGCTCAGATTCAATCTAGCTCAGTCTGTGTCAGATCACTCTGGCCCACTTGTCAATACATGCATCACAAATGCTTTGGCTCCTTAAGAGTCTACCCAATATGGTGAATCTTTGATAAACTTTGTTTTACTTTGGCTAAGAGAAGGCTTGAATTGAATTTATTCAGCAGGACCCGATGTGTCAGTATTTTGGGGTCTCGAGCACCCCTAAACACCAAACCCCAACAGCATGGTGTGAAATTCTTTCCATATCCTGGTTCCTGTCCTCTGGATATGCTTCTCCAATTTGTCACTATCCTTCCTAACAACATGTTGCCTAGACCTGAACACAGGGCTCCCAATGTGTTCTGCCCAGGGCAGAGGGCAGGACATAAGCTTTCTCACTCAGTACACTCTGCTTCTCTTAATACACCCAAAGATTTCATTAGCTTTCTGGTTGCTGAGTCATACTACTGATTCATATTGAACAGTCCATTAAAACTCCCTGGCCTTTTTCACATAAACTTTGTCTAGCCATGTCTCCACCATCCTCTATTTGTACAGATGACTTTTTGAACCAAAAGTTAGGATTATAAATGTATTCCTGTAAGATTTCACCTTGGAATTCCCATCCTGCGGCCAAACCGTCCATACCAATGAGTGTGAATGCTGAAGTCCAGAGTCCACAGTATTCCTGTCTGCATCAGTCATGTACCACATATGTTTTCATTTGAAACAGTCAGTCAATAAGCATTTGTGAAGCATCTGCTATGTGTCAGGCACAGTCCCAAGTGCTAGGAATACAGAGAAAGAAAACCAGTCCCTGCCTGCAAGGAACTCACAGTCTAATGAGGAGGTGATGGGGTACCTGGGGTCTAGATCAATTTGTGAAACCAACTTGTAAAACCAGTCTGTTCAATTGTAACTGCAATTTGTCCTTTCCCACCCTTGAAATCTGCCCCTTCTCCCTATCCCACACTCCACCTAGGCAACACCCTGTGACCCCTTTTGTTCTTACTTAATCTCTTCATTTCTTCCCAGGCCTGGCCCACACCCTCCTTTGTCCTTGCCTTTTGTCTCCTTCCACCTGGCCCAAATCTTATCTAAACTATCTCTTCACTTGCTCCTCTTGGTCAGCTCTGACCCTTGTCTATGCTTTGAGGCCCCTCCTGTCTGGTCAGCCCTGACAATGGCAGCCCTACCCTTTAAAGGTAAAAGCCTGTACCCCTCTCACTTGCAGGTCCCCTAAAGGACTCTTGCCCGTTTCTCATAGAAGCCTAACAATAAAACTTCTACAACTCTCACTCCAATTAAGCCTGAGACCTTGAATTCTTTCCAGACGATATTGCAGGTTTTCTGGTCTTAGATAAGATCAGAATTCCTGCGGAACCTATTGGGATCCCGTCCCCCATCAGAGGTACTGTGGGAGGTTGGTCAAAATTAATCACTAGCTAGAAAGCTGCCTTCTAGTTGATGGATCTAGTTTGATAATGTAGGGTGGGTGATATGTTGGCTGTCCTGTGTCCCAGCAGTGTGTGTGAAATGACTCCTCTTCATTCCCTTTCAGGCTGTACTCCTGCCTCTTCTGGACTTTCTCTACCATGCCCCTGAATCCTCTTCACTCTGAAAGTTCACCTTACCTCTGGGCCTCACACATTGGAAGTACCCTCAGCTCCTGGAGCCTCTCCTATTTATTGGCTGTTCCTTCCAGAAATTCCATTATAAGGAGGAGGTCCAGATCAGCCAAGTCTTAATTCCTCTCTAGACTACATTCCTGACTCTCCCAGACTTTCTCTAAATTCTCCCCCCCTTCCCCCCCACACACATACACCTTCCCCACCTAGCTTGAGTATAAACACCCAAGCAGAATACAGATATGATGATAGTGTTTCCCTTTGGGGTTAGCTTCTAGTGATTCTAGCGTGCAATGTATATTGCATTACCACGTTTCTGGAAATTGCATGGTTCCAACAAAACTGCTGAAGTAAAATTGCTGCAGTTAAAATGTGATGGATGTATGAGCAGTCCTCCAAATACACTGGTTTTTGTAAGTAAAGGGGAAAATCAAAATTGTTATGAAGCATCCTACAAGTTGAAGGGAGCTATCTGATATTGTTCTTGGTCATAAAACTTATTGACAGCAAACAGTCTGCCTCTTCACGCTAAACTACTTGTAATTTTGTTAGATTCAGAATAAAATTGAGCTGAAAACATGAGATTTTTTTAAAAGTCCAGTATTATTTACTGGTAGACATTATAAGAACATTGACAATTTTTTTACTGTGAGGATATTTTTGTTGTTCAGTTGTTTCAGTCATTTCTGATTCTTTGTGACCCTATTTGGGGTTTTCTTAGCAAAGATGTTGGAGTTGTTTGCCATTTCCCTCTCTAGCTCATCTTATAGATGAGGAAACTGAGGCAAACAGGGTTTAAATTACTTGTCAAGGGTCACAGCTAGTAAGTGAGATCAGAACTCAAAAACATGACTCTTCCTGATTCCAGGCTTGGCACTCTCTCTGCTTGCTGCACCTTCTAGCAGCCCTGGGAGGATACTATTAAAATTTAATTTTATGTGAAGTATATTACCCAGAGCCATAACTAGTAAACTGAATCTAGAGAAAATTCAGCAAGGAACAGTCAATAGCAGACAGTCTGACCACAAGTGCAGCCTCATTGGAAGAAGGGCATTGTATCCTGAGTCTGAGCCTTGCCACCATGGAGGGTCTGGAGGGAGGTTAAATCTTGGGAGAGGGGAACCATGATAAGGGAGGAGACGATACATGTGGAAGGTTTCACCTGTGAATAAGATGAAAGAGTCCCATAGTCTTGAAGGTACAACAGCAAGGCAGATGGTAATTTTCTTCTTTAATGTCATTTTCACTGATAAAATTATGCCAATTTCTGATGTTAAACCATGTGGCAGTGCCAAGGATTTTGGTGGCAAAAACTTTGTTTTCTGGGTCTTCTGTAGTTGTAGCACCTGCAGGAGTTGTTGCCAGGCTGCATCTCCCATGTTGATGAGTGAGAACACTGGGCTGAAAGCTTTGCTATTCCCCAAACTCTTGGATTCTGGACTATTTCTTTCAAGCCTGAGGGGTGATGGTGGTCAATGTGGTGGTGCTAGTCTGACTCACCTGGCAACTTCAAAGGTCAGTTTCAAATCCCACCTTCTTTGTGAAGCCTACCTAACTCTTCCAGTTCTCATTAATCTGCCCTCTTGTTCTCAATTCTGACAGTACTTAGTTAGGGTTCACATCAGTCAATTTGATTATATATTCTCTTATATAGCTTTCATTTATTTCAGGAACGGTAGATTAGTCTACCAACTAGATTGTAAGCCTCTTGAGGTCAGGGCCTTGCCTTGTACAATTGTCTGTATGCCTCACAATATGTAGCACAAGACTGGCCTTAGCTTAAAAAGGCCAAGGTCTTCCACTGCATCCTAGGCCATCTCCAGTCATCCTGATCTATATCTGGCCACTGGACCCAGATGGCTCCAGAGGAGAGAGTGAGGCTGGTGACTTTGTACAGCCCTCCCTCACTTAAATCCAATTTACCTGCAAGTCATGGTCCTCTTCAAGAATGAAGTACAAACCACACAAACACAAGACTGAACACAGAGTAGGACATCAATAATTACTTATTGATAGATCCTGAGTGTTTTCTTCTTAAAATTTCCTCAGAAAAAAAGGAAGCAGAATCTCAGGAACAAATGGGAAAGCTGACAGAACCCAAACTCAGCATGGTACCATGGGAAGTATGCTGGATTTTGCATAAAGGACCTGGGTTTGAATTCCAGCTCTGCTACTTGCATGACTATGGGTGTCATTTCTTCTGCCAGGGTCTGTTTGCTCTGTAAAATGGAAGGATTGAACTCAATGGTCCCTTCCAGCTCTAACTAGTAATCATGTAATCTTGAATGAAGGCACTGAAATGTAGAAAGCAGCAAAATTTCAATACTGGTTTTTAAAAGATAGTGCAATTTTTATTTATGTTTACATAACATTAGCAAAAATCATTATTTAAATTAGAAGCTACCATATGGAATGTTCCCTCCCCATGTGGTTATGATACATTTGAGCTCCTCCCGGACCTAGTCCAGCCCAGCTGCCTGACCCCAACCTGGCAGACCTGCCATGCACAAGCTTCCCACGAGAGCCAGAGGCCTCTGTGTACCCAGGTCTCTCTCTCTCTCTCTCTCTCTCTCTCTCTCTCTCTCTCTCTCTCTTTCTCTCTCTCTCTCTCTGTCTCTCTGTCTCTCTCTATATATACATATATGTGTGTGAGTGTGTGTATGTGTGTGATTTTCTCATAATTTCCCTTCCTCCAATGGAACCCTCCCTTGATACAAATTACTAAAGAGAACAAATAAACTCATTGGTCATGACTAACAACGTATGCTTCATTCTGCACCTATTTTCCATCACCTTTCTATGGAGAAGAGGGGATCCTACTTTTTGGTCAGTCCTCTAAAATCATAATTGTTCACTGTACTGATAAGAGTTCTGATATCTTTTAATGTTGTCTTCCTTTTCATTGTTATAGATGTTCTCACAGTGCTTACTCACTTCATTCTGAATCAGTTCCTACAAGTTTTCCCAAGTTTCTCTCACTTCTCCACATTCACCATTTTATAAGACCCAAAAGTCTTAGAACGGAACCTTAAGCTATTAAACCTTAAAACCATACGAAGATTTTTGTAACACCTGATATATTCATATAACACAATTTGTTTAGCGATTCCCTAATGGATACGCACCCATTTTGTTTCCAGTTCTTTGTCACTTGCTATTCTAGACTCACAACATGCTGTCTCCCATTTCTGTGCCATAGTGTAGACTGGCTTCCACACCAGGCATGTACTCCCCCCTCCTTCCCTCTGTCTCTTAGAGTCCCTCACCCCATCCAGGACTCAAGGCCCACCTCTTCAAGTGGCATTCCTCCCAGGAACCATGCTTGGGGAGACCTTTCATGACTCTAAGAAATTACTTAAATTTTATTTTCTATATGTTTTTCATTTTTCATATTTTTATACATATTTTTATTTCCTTCACCTCTCCCTTAGTAGAAATAAATTTCTTGAGTGCAAAAACTATTTTCATTTTTGTCTTTATCCATATTAATTAATAACAGAGCCTGACACATGGTAAAGGCTTGTGAAATTGAATTGCTATAACAAAAGCGATGCTACAAATATTTTTGCTATCTCTAGGTCCTTTTTGTCTGTCTTTGAGAAAGGAAGTTCATTTTGTGATTAGTGAAGGAAAGGAATAGCTTGAGGGTAATCAGTTAGGAGGAAGTTTATACTGATGCATGAATTTGTTCCTGAGACATCTTCAGCTGCTGAAAACAAGGAAAAGAGGGGATGGCAGGACGGGTCATAAAGAAAGCACTGGATGTGGAAGCAGAAGGACCAGGTTTCGAATCCTGCTTCTTCCATTTACTGCTGGTGTGACCTTGGCAAGTCACTGTTTCTCCCTGGGACTCTATTTCCTTGTCGATTAATCAGTTATCGTGTATTTTTTAAATTTTGATAATTGTTTTTAATTTCTTTCCAGTGAACAAAAATTTATTTATATCCTTCCTATCTCCACTGTCCTCTCCCACTCTATGGGAAAAGAAAGAGAAAAACAAAACCTTTGTAACAAATGTGAATAGTCAAGCAGAACAAATTAGCCCATTGGCCATGCCCCAAAATATCTGTCTCATTTTGAACCCCTTACTTCTCTTTCATTGTGGGTTTTCTAGAATTAAGACTGGTCTTTGTATTGTTCAGAGTTCCAAAGTCTTTGAAAGTTGTCTTTATGTTTTCATGGCTGCACAATTTGTTTGTTTCATTCTGCTCACTTGATTTTGTATCAGTTCATACCAGTTTTTCCAGGTTTTTCTAAAACCATCTCTTTTGTCATTTCCTATGGCACAACAGTACTCCATTATATTCAAATACCACAATTCTTTTAGCCTTTCCCAATTTGATGGGCATGTCCTTAGTTTCCTGTTCTTTGTCACCACAAAGTTACAAAATGTTTTATAACCACATCAAATTAGTACATAGGATGCCCTATCCAGCAATTATAAAAAACAAACCAATTACACTTTAAAGGCTTAAAGATTGAGATGGTCCTATGGCAAGACTGAAGAGTTCAGTTGCTAGGCTGTGGTCTTTGTTATGTGGAGATATACATTGTGTGTGTGTGTGTGTGTGTGTGTGTGTGTGTGTGTGTGTATCACTGGGTAGGTAAGTACAGTTCTGCTCTCACCACACTTGACCAGAAGAATTGCAACTTGGCCTGAGTAGATATGGATGAAGTGCTTAGTCTCATGTGCTCCATGACTGCCCAGGTTTCTTCCCACAAATCAGTTCCTGGTGGGATTGTAGTTCTTTTCAGACTTTTTTCTGATGTGGACTGCTATGTCCTTTTTTGTGTTACACTTCTCCGGGGCCTTAATACCACATTCTATGGAGTCCTGTTGCAACTCTTCTGATGGGTCTGAAGTTTGGAGTACAGCCTTGAGGTCTACCTGGTGGGACACACTTGGTGACCTCAAACATGGGGAACTGATTGCTTTGACAGGTACTTGGCTGGTAAGGACTCAGGCACCATGACATAGCAGGTCTTTTTGCTGCCAAAGCATGTCTCCATCAAGTATTTTCTAAGTGCCTAGGACGGGCCAGGTACTTTGCTAAGCTCTGGAGACACAAAGAAAGACCAGGTCCCTTCCCTCAAAGAACTCACCTTCTAAAGAGGGAGAAAGATAGAAGTGATGATGTGTCCCTGTACACTCTCCGGTGGGGAGGCTAAGGCTGGTGGGTCACTTGAGCTTGGGAGTTCTAAGGCATTTGGGTGGATGTCTGCACTGATTCTAAAGCCAATAGAATATTGTTTATATACTGAGGGAACTGAAATGTAGAGAGTAGCAGATGCTGTGGGGTGGAATGAGGAGAATGGGAGTAGGCTGAGTAAGGGAGGAGTGAACTGGCCTCACTCAGAAACAGCAGGTGCAGATCAGGAATGGGTTCACCCATGAGAGGCCTCTAACCTTCCAGCCTGTGTGAGATGGAGAGATCTAGCCTCAAAATAAATTAACACATACATAAAAATAAAGCAGGAAACAACATGTAAATGAATAGGCGCATACAAGATACATACAGAGTATATGAAAGGTAGCTTTAGGGGGAACAGGATTCGATCAGAGGTGTCAACATGCAACCTGAAGGCCACATATGGCAGCAATAATCCCTAGTGCATCTTGAAACAGATTAAAATGTGTTTGGGAAATATTTAGAAAAAAAAATACATAGATAACATTGTATTTTAAAACTAAGTCAATATGTAATCCACAGGTATCCTTATATATGGTTTATTTAATTTTTTTTGCTTTTTGGAGGGCAATTGGGGTTAAGTGACTTGCCTAAGGTCATACGGCTAGTTTGTGTGTGTGTGTGTGTGTGTGTGTGTGTGTGTTAAGTGTCTGAGGCCAGATCTGAACCCAGGTCCTCCTGACTCCAGGGCCGGTGCTCTATTCACTGGGCCACCTAGCTGCCCCACTTATTTTTTTTTCTTATATGTGGTTTAAAGACTCCCATTTCTATTTGAGTCTGATACTACTGGACTAGAGGACCTCTATATTTCCTTCTAATTTTGATTTTTTTAGCTTTTTTGGGGGGGAGGGGCAGTTGGGGTTAAGTGACTTGCCCAAGGTCACACAGCTAGTAAGTGCTAAGTGTCTGAGGCCGGATTTGAACTTAGGTACTCCTGACTCCAGGGCCAGTGCTATATTCACTGCGCCACCTGGCTGCCCCTTTCCTTCTAATTTTAAATCCTAAGAATAAAGAAAGATCATTTGACTGAAGGAAAAATAGTTGCATTATTAGGTAAAGGAGATAAGTCCTATCCTGAAGAGAAAAGATATTTAGAGAATCAGCTTGGGCCCCACTATACATGCCAGTCCTCCTTCAGAGGAGTAGGGAAGATGCTCTGCCTATTTTTTAAATTCCACTGTGAGTGAGAAATGAATCCCACTGGCATACCTCAGAGCTTGCTACTGACTGGTCACCAGACTGAGGCACTGTCTGATCTTGACTCTGCAGCATGATTCCAGGGCCCTCTGTTGCCATAACAACTGGATTCCAGCTTTAAAAATAGTAACTTATTTTTCATTCAAAATCTTTTGCCCTCAGAACCAAAAAAAAAAAAATTAAATCTATTTTTGTGCTTGATCTTCATTTTACATATCCCCTCAGGTACCCTACCTAGCATCGTGCCAGGGCCTGCCCTGATTCTCCTAAAGAAAAAAAAATGCTTAGGATGATGTGTTAAGTTGTTGTGTTAAATATCGGAAAAAGGGTAGTGGGATAGTAGGGGAGAGGGAACTCTCTGGGGACCTGTCAACAAGGCTCCTCAGCTTCTCTCCTTGGAGACAGTCATAGCACCATTTACCAGCCAGCCTGCTCTCTCTAAGCTTTCCTGATGATAAGGGAGAGGGTCTTTGATCCACAGGGATGGGGGCAAGACTAACACGAGGAGAGAAGGCAGCCAGGTGGGTTAGTATATAAGCCTTTTTCTTTGTCAACCAGAATGTTGATTCTCTTTAGAAATTTGGGGGGAGGAGTTGAGTGAGGTGGAGAAGGTATCGACATCAGTTAAAGGCAGAAGCCTTGGATTTTTTTTTCTCTATCGTGCCTTACCAAGTGAAAAGCTGGATTATAGTAGCAGGTGTGCTTCTAGGTCAAGTGGAAGGTGTGTCTGCAGAGAAGTGGCCCTCAGGAGTAAAACATCTGGAGAGTAGGACTGAGGTACAATAGTAGATAGGCCAGAGAGAGCATCATGGGAGATTAAGTTATGCCTTGTGTTCTTTTCTACTTTCCGGATGAATAAGATGTGCATAGACATACAAAAATCAGAAAGAAAAAGGTTGATTTCAAGAAAAAAAACAGTGAACTGAAAGTCATGAGAGCTGGGTTCTGGCACCAACCAGCTGGGTAACCTCATGCAAGTCATTTAAACCTCCTGGAGCCTCAGTTTTCCACTCTGTCAAATAAGGAGATTCTATTACTAAAGGAATGTTAGCTCAAATTCATATAGCACTTTACAAACTTCAAAGTACTTCCCCCACACAATACTATAAGCATAGCTATAGAAATTAAAGGGACTTTAGAGGACATCCAGTCTTCTTTGGAGAAACTGGGGCTTGGGGAAACTAAGGGATTCCATTAATTGTCACAGACAAGAAGTGTCAGGAGAAGGATTTGAAACAAGAGGCTCTGGCTCCAGAATCAGCTCTCTTTCCATTACATCACACTGCCTCTCAATGAAGTAGGCAGTTCAAGGAAACAGATAAAGTGAGGTTCAGAGATGCTAAATAACGGGTCAAAGTCAAATAGCTTGTGAGAAGCAGATATGGTTTTCCAGCTTTGGTTTTCTGATGCCAAGACGTTTTCTAAGGTTCCTTCCAGCTCTAATAATCTATCATTTTATGGTACTTCATCATTAACTTTGTTCCACCCCAGCCCCCATAAATCCATATTGTATGGGACAAGTAAAAGTGTGGTTTCTCAGAAACTATCTGTAAAGTAAGTAAGTCCTTAGGCCTTAGGCCTAAGTTTCCATTTTTCTAGAAACTTTAGAAATCTTTCTATAGAGCTGCTCTATTCTAGGCAGCCCTTTCACCCAGCTTACCATAAAAGAGTTAAGTTTCTATAGAACTACAAGAATTGCTGAACAAGACTGCTGATAAGGAGGACCAGGCAGTAACCTTGGGAAAGAAGCTCAGTCCCTGGTTCTCAGACTAAAACTCCTAGGTAATACTAAAAATAATGAAGAATGGAAAGGAGCTGGCAGCAGCAGGTGGATGTGACAAATCAAGGAACATACAGTAGCCTTGGGGCACTCAAGTCCCGATAAGAATGTGTCTTGGGTAAGACTGAAGGGGCTTCAGTATTCTAAGATTGTTACTACACCTGCGTAATGAGCTTCATGTATTATGTATATTATCCAACAACATTAGAGCCTCATGAGTAATAATTATGTTAATGTTTGTAACCCTTTTCTTATTTAACCCAGCTTTGGCTTCTGTACAGCAGCCTCCTCTCCTGGGCATTGTTCCAGTGACTGGACCTCCCTCTTCTCCAGAGATTCTAATAAAACTTCCTATCTTCACTTTGAGGTCTCCAAGTAGTCATTTTGGGTTAGGGTCTTTGTACCCCACACAACGTTCACTCAATAACTTAGAGGAAAAATGTCTTGTAGAAAAAAAAAAAAAAACACCTCTGTTTCTTCTTCAACCTTCTCTAGAACCTTAATTTACAGAATATAACAGAGAAAGAAAAAATCCTTTCTTAAGGGGAGGGATTTGGGATCTTCGGAAGCAAGTTGAAGTCCAGCTCTAAAGTCAGATAACCTGTGTCAAATCCTGCGCTTGACAATTAATGCCCTTTCACCCTTCGACAAGTCACAACTTCCCTGAGGAAACTTAAGTTTCCTTTTCTGCAAAATGAAAAGGTTATACTAAATATTGGAAAATCCCTTCCAGCTCTTGATCTGAGTTCTAGATTTTCTGACCTCTCTAAGCCTGTTTAATCATCAGTAAAAATGAACGTAGTACTGACTTTACCTATCTCACTACTCGCCCCCCACTCCACCCCAACTACCCCTTTTCACCCTCCCCCTCCATCCTACCGCCCCCCTGCCCCCCCGCCCCAACTTCACTTGGCTCAGGCAGAGCTAGTCCTTAGGCAGGAGATGTGTCAGACACTGAACTCATCCTCCACGTGGTCTCTAAACCGGGATGAGGCAGCTAATATTGCGGGGTGAGCAAGGGCGACCCCTCAAGAGCTGTGCAGGCAGAACAGGCTTTGTTCTGAGCTAATACAGCTGATCCTCGGTAGGTACCCAACCAACCATCAATCCCATCTGAAGTCATTGTAATAAGGTAGTGCGATGTAATAGCAAGATAGAGGGATAAAAATAGGGTCTTGGGGGTGAGAGGTTCCACGAGAAGGCTAGGTTTTCAAGAAGAGGTAGATGCCTGATCCGGGGGCAGGGGTCCCTCTCAAGCAGCAGGTTTTCTTCCTGGCTCGGCCTGAGTAACTGTTGCTTCCCGTCTTCTTTCTTTCTGGATCTCCGCGGTTTCCCCTCTGTCCCATGAATCATCCTCTACGCAGGGATGGGCAAAGGTTGGGATTGGGGGTGGAGTAGGATAAGGTCCAAGGCCAGGGAGGGGTAAACACGGACCATGACTTCCATCCTCCCCTCCCCATCCACCGCCGCCTCTTTGAGGCAGTGTGCTGGAGAGTGGAGCGGAATAGGGAAGGGGCTGTGGGGCAGGAGGGTGCTGTGTAGAGAGCGAAGCCTAATAGATACAGTGAATTGTCAAGAGGAAAGAGTTTGCATGGGACGGATCCTCTGCTCCCCCACCCTGACCCCCCAACCGCACCCATCTGAACCTAAGCAGCTGTCGGGGGTGGGGCTGGGGGGGCTAGACAGAGCTCTTTGCGCCAGGCCCTGGCGATGATGAGCACCCCAAAGGCATCTTTACGTTTTAAAATTTCATGCCCACTTCTACAGGGTGAGGGTGGGGGTGGGGAGGTGGGTGTTGTGGTTATTGCCCAGCTACAGCCGCCGGAGATGGCTAAGGCGATTGATTGGACTGGTTTCGCGGCTCGATGTGGATCTGAGGGTAGGGGCGGGGTCCCGCTCCTTCCTGGGTCCCTCCTCTTTCACCATCTGCTTTGGGATTTGGCTTGGGCTACTAAGCTCCCTCCGGTCCCAGTGTTTTCCCTCCTCCCCTCTGCTCAGTGTAAGGGCCTTTGACAGACTTGGGGGGGGGGGGGGGAGGGACGGAGATTAAAGAGGGAATCGCGACCCCGAGTGGAGACAGAGATGGAGCTGGAGAGGCAAGAGCTGGTCCTCTCCCTTGTACTCCACAAATCTGAGAGAAAGCATAGTTACCCCCCAACCTGCTGCTGAGCGGGCGAAGCCGAGCCAGGGATTTTAACCTGCTGCTCTTCTGAATTAAGCGCTTTCCGTCCGCGGTTTGTTTCCTCACTTCCCTCCCCTTCCCTCTCTCCACCGTCTCCTCCCCCCTTTAACACCCCCCTCTTCGTTTTCCCTCTGCCTCCTTCCAAGTTTCCTTCTTCACTTGTACCAGAGCAGAATTCTGATGGAACTGCAAAGATGTTCGTATCCAGACTCCTGGATTTTCAAAAGACAAAATATGCAAGGTAAAGCTGACATTTGCATGCCTAGCAACCCCCTTCCTCCTCCGCGCCCAATTTCCCTTAATAGTTGGGGTATGGGTGAGGGCCAGACCTTCTCACCTGAGGAGAGGAGGAAGACACTTGTGGGCTGCATCCCAAGGATCTACCGAATCCTTTGAGAAGAATGGGTTTATCCTGGATGTTAGTCTGGCCCCCATGCTCATTCTTTATCTTACTCCCCCATCACCCTTAAGAATTCCAAAAGGAAAAATTGTTTAAAACAGGGAGAAAAAAATTCTTTCTGATATAGAGGGCAGGTATGGGACCTAAAAGAATTATGTTGGATTCAAGAGCATGATTGCTAGGCATTGGAAGCTATATGTTATCTTTTCCTTGAGATCTTGAATTAACTTCTGCTTAATTCTCTGGAGCTTGGAGGAGAGGGGAAAAGAGGGGGGAGGGAAAGGTATTACCTATATAGATACCAGAAGACTCAAAGAAAACCAAAAACAGGAGAGAAAATACAGGACAAAAGAAATAGGATCCTTCAATAGAACCCCAAACCTTAAGGATGCCAACATGATCAGATCTGGTGCATGTCCGAAAAGGTACTGTTGTATGTGGCGTTCTTGGAAACATTTCTCCAAAGGTATGTCTGCCATTTCCATATCTTTGGAAACCCTCAAGAGGTTGGAACATGCTATTTCACCTGGAAATTGTCGAGTTTTGGGGCAAAATTGTGAATTGATATAAAAATTACTAAGGGGATGTTCTTAATTATTCCTGATGTTAAGGGAAAATCATTGGACACATCCTCAAATTATATCTCTTTTCTCATTAAGATGCTGTAGTCTGTTGTTTATGAGACAAACTCTTAAAGTATACCAATGTCTGGTGTTTAGAATGACATCATTTGAAAATAAATTGGAAGTAAGTGAAGTTTCTTCCACTGTCACCAAAAGAAAGGTTAAATTATTCTTCCCTCTACTTAATACCAATAGGAAAACCTTGATAGCATGTCTTTAAAAAAGTTGGAAAAAAATCATACTTGGGAAAAGATATTCAAGAGAAAATGATCACTTTGCCCAACTTCAGGGTGAGTTGCTACTGAACATCCTGATGGCAGGAGGCAGAGGTCACCACTGTGGGAATGCCAGAAGTGTCTAGTTGTCGATTTGGGTGAATATTTCAATAGAAAACTTTTCTTTGGTGTCTTTCATCTAGGTAACAAGACATAAAAAGTTAGAAAAGTGAGAGCATTTTAGTTGAAATAATTAAGGATGCTAGGAGCACCGAAGTAGTCATTCAATGATGTTTTAACTGCCCTCTGTGTTATATGCTAGGCACTGTGCTAAGTGCCAGGGATCAAAGAAAGGCAAACGACAAGTCCCTGGGCTCACAGAGCTCACAGTCTAATGATGGAGATAACATGCAAATAACTATGTGATACATACAGGGGAAACGGGAGATGATCAGAGGGAAGGCATTAAAATTAAGGGGCATCAGGAAAGGCTTCCTGCAGAAGGTGGGATTTTAGCTGAGAAGCCAGAAAGTGGACATGAGGAGGGAAAGTATTCCAGGCTTGGGGTGGAGTTCGGGAGTGGGTCAAATCAGTGAAAATTCTCAGGGTTAGGAAATGGAGTATTGTACAAGGGACAGTAATGGGGCCAGCAAAAGAATATATAGGGGCTTGGAGATAATCCAGCTGCCTTTCCCCCTCCTCCACAATCCTTTTCCTTGTATGCAATTTAGGGGGAGGAAATTGTGAAATTAAAGTAATTACCATGAAATAACAGAATTTAGAGCCACAAAGTGACCTAAGTAAGCAACTAGTCTAAACTTTTTCACCCTTCCCCCATTTTACAGAGGAGGAAATTGAAGCTGGAAGAGGGGGAAGTAACATCCAAGGTCACAGAGTTCTAAGTGATACAGCCTTAAACCCAGATTTCCTAACTCCATATGTATCCCTTCACTTCCTCCTCCTATAACTTTACGTTCATAGGTGCAGTTTGGAAAGAGTCATCTTTCAAAGATCACATACATTTCTAATGGCACAAGGGGGATACTAAATTAACTAATGGGATTTTGCTAGTTCTATGTTTTCTTGATTCTATGTGATTGCTTAATAAATATTGTTGGATGATGCTAAGAAGGGACTTCCTACTGTTTTGCTAACAAAATGCCCTTAGGCTAGAACATGACCCATAGAAAAGCTGGTGCATGCTTTGTGTTTTGTTGTTGTAGATGCAAGCAAGACGCAGCTGTATTTTGATGAGCCCTAGCCACTTTGGAGGTTGCTGGGATGAAGGAGTGTGTCTAGATCAGGATTATACATCTGGCAAATTGGGGACTAGGACTGACTGACTCCCCAGCAGATTTTGTCCAGTGATTGCTTCTCTGAACTGAAGGGAATTGGGATTGCTGCAGCTGAGGGAATGTTCCCACAGTGAAAGGATCAGAATAAGATGTGTTAGAAAGTAATTAAAACACCATCTCTTCTGTGAAACAGATAATGTGTGTGTAGCTACTTGGGACAAAATTGGCAAGTAAGCATCATTACCATGTACTGTCTACTTCCTTTTCCCTGCCTCTTGGGAGGCAACACTCTTCCCCAACACTCCTACCCTCAGGTCCTTGATATTCTCCATTACTGTTGGTTTCCTCTACTCATGGAAAGGCCTCAATATCAAGCGTTTAGTCCCAAATAATATTGTTAGTTGTGTTCCATCTTTACCATGGGGATTTACATCTGCATCGATGTTAAAGTGACATTCCTAATGCAAAGGTCTGACTATGTTGCTCCCCCCCCGATTAATAAACTCCCATATTATATACTATTACCTCCTGGATCGAGTACCAACTCTTCTGTTTAGTATTTAAAGCCCTTCATAATCTGGCTCCAATCTACCTTTCTAGTCTTGTACATTATTCCTCTTCAAGCCCTATAAGGTCCAGTCAAAATGGCTTCACTGTTCCTCAAATCCAACATTCCATCTCCCATCTCCATACCTTTTCATAGGCAATATTCTATGCCTGCCATTGCCTTCTCTTTTCTCCTCTACCTCTTAGAATCCTTCATTTCCTTCAGAACTCAGTTCAAATACCACCTCTTACATTAGACTTTTTTCTGACCTCAAATTACTTTGCACTTATTTTGTATATATTAATTTGTTATGTGGTGATTGCCCTGTAGAATGTAAGTAAGATTCTTGAGGGCCAGGATAATTTCACTTTTGCCTTTGTATCTCCAGGTTCTAGCTAAATGCTTGGCATATTGTAGGCACTCAACAAATGTTCATTTGATGGTTGATCTTAAGCCTCATCTTTAGTTGGAAAATGAAAAAGATTGGTTCTTTTCTTAAAGGAACCCAATCATCCTTGGAGCAGGTAGCCAGGTGGGGCAGGATTTTTTTGGGGGGCCCTTAACCTTGGACATTTCATAGGTCTCAAATGTGTTTCATATCACTGCTTTATATCTTTGAAGGTGGGAGGGGGATAGGACTAGACCTGTGATGTCATCAATGTGGGGAGCTCTTGGTGAGGAATTCCCTTTACCAACACAAGTCAGCATCTTCTCTGTGACTTTATTGTCTTTCCTAGAGCACAGATAAGTTGTGAGTTTTCCAGGGTCCAGCATGTATCAAAGATGGGACTTGAAACCAGATCTTTCTGGCTTCATGGCCAGCTCTGGGCCCTCTAGGAGAACTTGTCAAAGAAAGAACCCCTAACACCCTAAAAGCTAACAAGATAATTCTTTGGGCATCAGGCTACACTTATTTCAATTAAAAGTCAAGACGGCTCTAACCAAGGGAAAAATATACTTGAAGAGAGACATTTTTAAGTGATCATATTAGAATTGTTAATTAAAGTAATAATTGAAAATATAAACAAAGAAGGTGGTAGTATGGAGCAGTGAGGTATTCTGGATTGGGAAACAGCAGATCTGGGTTGTAGTCCTGGTTCAGGGGCAAGCTCATTGTGTGACTTTAAGTAAGTCAATCAACCCCTCTGTGCCTCAATTTTCTCTTCTGTAAAATGAGGAAGGTAGATTAAATGCTCTCTAATATCTCTTCTATATCTAGAATTCTGAAAGGAATCTATAGGGATGTGTAAACTTATGCTACAGGAATGCTATAGATACATAGGTAATATGCATTGGATGCAGAAGTAAAGGTTTTAATTTGTATTTAGAGGCCAGTATAAAGTAAATTATACAATACCATTTTCCAACAGCTCTTCTGTAATGAGTTAGAGTAGGGTCCCTGATTTGGTTTTTTTTTTTGGAGGGGGGGAGGTAGGGCAATTGGGGTTAAGTGACCTGCCCAGGGTCACATGGCTAGTAAGTATTAAGTGTCTGAGGCTGGATTTGAACTCAGGTTCTCCTGACTCCAGGGCCAGTGCTCTATTCACTGCTCCACCTAGCCACCCCTGGTATTTCTTTTAAATCAATTTTTCTCTAGCAGATTGGGTACTGTTGAAAATTCAGATATGACCTCTGAGGAGGATGGGCACTCAGAGATGCCTCCTATTTCCACACTAACTCTGATTCTTTTGAATGTGGTGAACTTGCAACTAACTACTGGCCTCCAGGTTTGGACAGCTTCCAAGGAGAGCCAGGGAAATTCTCGTAGTGCCCTATCCCAAATATCTTCAGAGGAGTCAGGATCTCATAT
The DNA here is from genome assembly GCF_028583685.1 of Petaurus breviceps papuanus. Classification (NCBI taxonomy): domain Eukaryota; kingdom Metazoa; phylum Chordata; class Mammalia; order Diprotodontia; family Petauridae; genus Petaurus; species Petaurus breviceps. The sequence goes on from NW_027185764.1 coordinate 9,832,184, forward strand.
AAACCTCTGGTGTTCTTATCTTCCTCGGAAAAACAGAGAAAGTGGAGCTTTCCCCTCATGCTCTAAGTCTTAATAGCCTTTTGGATGAGGGGTTTCATTGTTTCTGTCTGTAGAATGAAAAGTTTGGACTTCCAGTGATTGCCTAGATTGATGCCTATGTGACCTTGGGCATATCACCTAACCTTGAAGAGCCTCTGTTTTCTCATCTGTGAAACTATGGTATTGGATTGAATAGCTCCCAAGGTCCTTTTCAGCTCTACACCTATGGTCCTATGGATTGATCATTAATAATAATAATTTATTTACAACTTAACATGTGTGAAACTCCCCAAGGGTAATACAGAGAAATATGACTCCATTCTTTCTCTCAAGGAGCTTAGATACTAGTTAGGGAGACAAGATGTGTGCATAAGCATAATAAGAAGACATTATTGTGGAGAAGGAACCTATCTACCTCATCTCCTACCATCAACAACTCCTGACCTCCTACCACCAACAGACAGAGAAGCACAGAGGCCCTAGTAGTGGGAGCTCCCAGACCACTGGTCCTGCTTCCAGACACCATCCAGGGAGATAGCTCCTGTGGAGAAGGGTCCGTTCTGACCAACTGCCAGTGCACAGGTCAATCAACTTAGATGAAGCAGCAGGACACCATTGGAAAAGAGAAGAGGCTGCATGAGCCAGGCAAGTCAAAGCACTACCTCTGCATTTTCCACCATCTCCCCTCAGACCCCAGAGGAGACAGCCCAGGACCCTGAGTCCCGGAGCCTTGGGAATAGCGATGCTTCCAGATGAGTGCCCTCAGCCATCCCCCTGGGAAGCAGCCCCGCCACCTGTGGAGGTGCAGCCTGGCAATCACTCCTGTACTTGCCACAGCCATACTCACTGAAGACTCAGGCGATAAGGTTCTTGCCACCCAGGTTCTTGACACTGTCAGATGGGTCAGCACTAGAAACTGCCTTGATTTTACCAGTGGAAATGACATTGAAGAAGCAGCATTACCATATGCTTTGCTGCGACAGCCTAAGGATCACAGGACCTTTCCATCAGACTTACACGTGGAACCTTCCCTATGTATTTTCTCTCCTTGTTTGTTCTCTGTGAGCAGAAACTGTCTTACTTTTCTGTTTGTATACCCAGTGCTCAGCATATAGTAAGTGCTTAATAAATATTTTATTAATTCATTTATTCATCCGTTCGTAAGTAGATAAATAGCAATCAAGGTAGCGCATGCTAAGTACCAGAAGAATGATATTTAGACCAAACCAGCTCTGCAGAAAAAGGGCAGAGCAATATGTTTGGCCCCTGTGTCTAAGCTTCTCATATCCCACCTATGCCCAGCTCAGTACTCTGCATACAGAACTTGATCCTTGAATTGAATATTCTGTAGTACACAAGACTTCTCAGAAGGAGTGCATTGCATTTTAGTTACGTTGCATGAAACGTTGGGGAGGGGAATACAAACATCCATGTGCAGTTGCTAAATCCTATCAATTCTAGCTCCATAAAACTGTTTGGAGTCTGATCTTTTCTCTCTACTTCTACCAGATCAACTGGGTTAGTACAGTTCATAGAGGGGTGGGCCTGGAGTTAGGAAGACCTGATTACAAATTTGACCTCAGAAACTTACTAGCTATGTGACCCTGGACAAGTCACTTAACTTCTGTTTGCTTCAGTTCCCCCATTGTAAAACAGGGATAATAATAGAGCCTACCTCTTAGGGTTGTTTGTAAAGCAGCTGGCACACAGTAGGTGCTAGTCTAGATTAGCTGATTTCCCTGACTCTAGTCTCTTACCTCTTCAGCCTTCACATAGCTGCCAGGGTGATCTTCCTAATACAAAAATGGAACTATGTTACTCACCCCCACTGAAACCTTCAGTGAGTCCTGATTGTCTTTTAAAAAAATCAAGATCTGTGCTTTCGTTAAGTGTAGAGAATTCCATCAATCAAAGCAGATAAGCAATCACTCTACAATTTGTGGTCTTGGAGAATGGCATGAGTCACTGAGAGGTTAAGTGACCTGTCCAAGGTTACACGACCAGTATGTTTAAGATGTGAGACTTGAACCCGGGCCTTCCTGACCCCTGGGTTGGGCCCTTGGTTATTATATCCCTTTTGTCTATAGGATTAAAAAAATATTTTAAAGTCCTTAGTCCAGCATCCACACATAGTTTGCCTCTAATCCCTCTTCCAGACTCCTTTTTTACTAGTCCCCTTCACAGACATCAGTCAAGCTGGATTTCCTGCTGTTCCCTAATCTCATCCTACCATCTCTTGTCTCAAATACATTCAGGCAGGGCCTCACCAGTGCCTGGAGTGCCCTTCCTCTGTATCTCTGCCTTTTGGAATCTTTTTCTTCCTTTAAGACACAGCTCAGCTGCTCTTTCCTTTAAGAATTCTTTCTTGGTGCCCTCAGATGAAAGTGATTTTCTCTCCTCAAGTTTTTTTCCCCCAGGAAATTTGTCTTTTAATAACATTCTATAAAATAATAATAATAATAAGCCATCTATAAAATAATAACATTTCATCATTTTAATTTATATCACATGTCATATCTCCATTACTAAGTTGAAAGATCATAGCTTTAGAACTAGAAGGGTCCTCAGAGGTCATCTGGTCCAATCTTCTTCTTTTAGAGATGAGGAAAATGAGACTCAGGGATATGAGGTGACTTGCAAGGTCACTCAGGTAGCAAACCACAGAGATGAGATCTGAACCCAGGTCCTCCAGAAATCAAAGCCAGTGCTCTTTCCATAGTACCACAGGTGAAAGAATGGCTTCGTATTTGTCTTTTGTTTCCCCAGTGCCTGAAGTATAGTAGACACTTAATAAATGTAAAATTGAATTGAGTTGCTAGAGCATGATATTTTCTAATTTCATCTGCTGTGAATCCTTTTCTTTGGTTAGGGGTGGGAGTGGGGGTGGGGAAAATGCCTTGTTATTAGAAATGCAGTTTATTGTCTATATTAGAACCTAAAGTGTATTTCAGAAAGCTGCACTGCCTTAGTTATGTCCTCCATCTAGGCTGATGGGAAGAATGCATTTGCTAATGGGCTATTAGCAGTCCTTAAGCATAATGCCATCCAAAATCGTTTTGTGCAAATTCTATCAACTGAAAGAACAAGGCACTAGCTAGCTGAGAGGCAGGGGGATGAGGAGCTGATCTCTGACATTTATTTATGTAAGGCTCTCAGGTTTATAAAGTATTTGACATATTTTGTCATCCTTGAGCTTCACGGCCTGTAGTACAGAGACCCCAGGTTTACTATGCCTATTTTACAGATGAGCACACTGAGGCTCCCTGAAGTTAAATAACTTGGCTATGGTCACACCATTGGTAAGTAGCAGAGACAGAATGTGTAGGGTCTTTGAATCAGAGATTTAGAGCTAATACAAACCTTATAGGTCCAACCACCTTGGTTTTCAGATGAAACTGAGGCCTAGGAAATTAAGTGACTTGCCTATTAGTATCAGAAGCAGCATGTGAACTCTCCTAACTCCAAGTGCAGCACACTTTTCATTATTCACACTAGCCAACATGAGTTTTGTCTTCTTGCTTACATTTTTTGGCAGAACTTATCTCTATTCCTCGTTATTCTTGGAAGGTTTATGAAACTACCTGGGAAAACATGTATGTAGCATATTGTTTTATTTACAGCTTGTTTAGGTTAAAACCACCAGATTGTAAGCTTTGTGTGGACAAAGCCTCTTCTGATCTAGTTATGTTGTTTTGTATCTCCAGAGTGTTGAACATGATTCTATATATACAGTAGGCCTTTAGTCATTTGTGAATTGAATTCATCTACAAACACTTTGCAGATGCATAGTCTGTTTAACTTTTTTTTTGTTTTTTTGGAGGGCAATTGGGGTTAAGTGATTTGCCCAAGGTCACATAGCTAGTTTTGTGTGTGTGTGTGTGTGTGTGTGTGTGTGTGTGTTAAGTGTCTGAGCTCAGATTTGAACTCAGGTCCTCCTGACTCCAGGGTCGGTGCTCAATTCATTGTGCCACCTAGCCGCCCCTTAACTTTTTTTTAAGAAGAAAAATATCAGTTTTATGTTAAACATGTTTAGAAAGGAGTTAGGGACTCTTTTTTTTTCTTTTAGAGGGGGGAAGGCAGGGCAAGAGGTTAAGTGACTTGCCCAAGGTTACATAGCCAGTAAGTATGTCAAGTGTCTGAGGCCAGATTCGAATGCAGGTCCTCCTGACTCCAGGGCTGGTGCTCTATTCACTGCACCACCTAGCTGCCTCTAGGTAAGGGTTCTTATACTGGAATCAGGGGAATGGCTAAACTTTCTGGCAAGAGCCATAAGAAACTAATATCTTTGTGGCTGAGAAATCTGTAGTTTCCTAAATTTGACTCAAATTAGTTGCCTTTCCCCTTTCAAAAAGAAAAACTTGGAGAGGAAAATGGAGACAAAATAGCCCTTGGATTCCTGAGAGGATCTAGGAGTGGAGAACCTGTGGCCTCAGTATAGCCTTTTGACTGAGTCCAAGTTTACAGAACAAATCCTTTTATTTATTTGTGAAGTTTAGAATCACTCAAAGGGCCACACTTGAGGACTTAGAGGGTCACATGTGGCCTTGAGAACACAGGTTCCCCACCTCTAGATGGACCTTACAGATTAGCAGTGTTAGAAAGACAATGACTCTTTATTTCTGATACATATACATAAGGGCTTTATCATACATATTTCTGATACATACAATACATAAATATTTCTGATACAAGGATCTGGTATTTGCCCAGCACTGTGGTAGGGATAATGCAGAGGCAAAAGAAATGTAAATAACACAGTGCCTTGCACATTTCTTTTCAGTTTGTACCTATGGTTTCATTCATGTAGAGAATTTCCAGTGTAAAAGCTCCCTCTGCTACTGAAGTTCAAAAATCAATCTGTTTTTTTTAAATATTTTCTTTAATTATATTTTTTCAATTAATTTTGAAAAATTTTCTTCACCTCTGACTTCCCCCCTCCAATTAAAAAAAAAAAGACAGTTTGATTTGAGGAGTAGTGGAAAGGGAGGTTTGGCTAAATCAGGAAAAACCTGATTATGAAAAGCCCTGAATGCCAGACTGAAAAGTTTCCATTTTACCTACTAAGCAATCCTAGGTTCTTTTTTTTCCCCTTAAAATAAAAAAAAAAATGATGCCTTTCAGCTTTATATTACTCTCATTTCTGGGAGTCTTCCCTTCTCCCCCAGTGAATCCTCCCTCATGAAACAGACAAATCATCAAACAAAAGCATCTGTTACAGCAATAGCACCTGGCAATGTATATGACACTCTACCCTAATAATCCTTTACTTTCTGCCACACTGAAAGTTTTTGATGAAATGTTCTTAGTTCATCCCTTTGCAACATGAATTGAATGAAGAAAATCTAGAGGCCATTGTAATAGTCCAAGCATGAGGTCATAAAGGCACAGCCAAGGGTGATAATGGTGGTGATGGACAAATTTTGAGACATTTCAAAGGAAGAATCAACAAGACTAGGAAGAATCAATGCTGCCTTAAATTTAGACACCCTCATTCAGTTTTCTGCAATTATATGTTATAGTCTGAAATGTAGAGCTTTCTATACCCCACAGGATGAGAAACAGGGGAGACTATAAAATCTGTGGATGTTTGAACAAAGAGTCTTTTCAGTCAAACAACTATTTAGTTCAATGATGGGAAAAAAATTAGTCAAACTGGATGTTTGATTGAACTGAAGGCAGTTTTGACTGAGTCCTGAGAATGATCTTATCCTAGATTTGTACAGCTTTAGACTTGGGGGTAATTTTTTTTAAAACATTAAAACAAGTATTTGAGACTCATTTGCATAGAGATGATGATTAAATCTGTGGGAGAAAATGAGGTCACCGAGTGAGATAGTATAGATCAGGGGTGCTTAATCTGATGTCTGTGGACTTAATCATCATAATATTTTGATAACTGTATTTGAATATAATTGGATACCTTTGCTTTATAAACTTCATTTTATGTATTTGAAAGCATTGTTCTAAGATTTTCATAGGTTTTACCACACTGTCAAAGGGATCCATGACATAAAAAAGATTAAGAACCTGTGGTATAGAGAGACAAGAGGTCCTAGAACAGAGCATTAGAGTAGAGCCACAGTTAGGAGACCCGATATGAATGATGAGACAGCAAAGGAGACATAGAAGGAGCATCAGACAGGAAGAAAGACAAGGAAAGAGTAGTATATGGGGTGTTCAGGGAGGGTGTGAGGCTTTGCTGAGCCCTTTTTAGGGCAGCTCATCTACCTTTGGAGTCCACCTGCCATCCAACTCTCACCTGTGGCTCCAAGAAGCTATAGTATGTCCCTCAGTCACACCTCAGTAAAACTGTCTTGACAGATGGACTAAACCAGGTTGAGGGTAGCTGACAAGCCTCAGAGCTGTTGGTGAGTTAGGGGAATGTCTACTCCAAGTATATGAAGACTTCCTCTGGCAGAATAGGTAGATAAGGATAATTTGTTCCAATGGCCACAAAGGTGCTAAAGCAGGCATTGTAGAGTGCTTAGAGCTTGGTCAAGCATCAAAGAGGACAAGGTCATCCATTGCTGGTCATCTTGACTTTCATCTCACCACTTCAATGACTGGAAGAGAGAATGATGCTGACAACTTTGTGCAACTCTGTCTCACTTAAATCCAATCCATGCACAAGTCAAGGCATCACCCTGTGAGGTCATTGGCCCTCTTCAAAAATGAAGGACAAACAACAGTATTGTGAAGAACCGGAGAGAAGGAAGCATAGGGGAGGAGAGGAAGGTCAATGTCAAGTGCTGTGAAGAAGTCAAGAAGGAAGAGGACTAAGAAAAGGTTAACAGGGGGTGGCCAGGTGGCTCAGCGAGTAAGAGCACCGGCTCCAGTGTTGGGATGACCTGGGAATCTAATCCTGGGCTCAGATACTTGGCACCACACCCAGGAATAACTGGCCATGTAACCTTGAGCAAGTTACTTAACCCCAATTACTTAAAAAAAAAAAAAGAAAAGAAAAGGCTAATAGATCTGACAATTAAGATATCATTGTTAACTTTGGAGAAAGTAGTTTCAGTAGAGTGATGAAGTTGGAAGCCAAAGGGAGACCCAAAATAGGCACTATCAAGGGTAACTTAGGGTCACACAGCTAGTACAAGGCAATCACAGTCTTTATGTTTCAGAATAGGTGTAGGCAGACCGGTTTGTTATTCCTTCAACTGGAATCTTTATCTCTAGGTAACTTTGGAAGGTGCTTTAATTCAAGAGGCCCGAATGCCCCAGCCAATTCTGCCAACCTTCCGCTAAGACCTGGATGTTAGAGCACACAAGTCCACAGAGCCTAATTCCAGGGCAGATTAGGCTGTCTGCAATTGAATAAGCAGTGAGTGACAAGTGGATTTATTCTGAAGGTGAGGTAGGAGACAGACTAATACAATATAAAGAAGTGATGTAAAGAAGGGGACTCTCTTGTAAACCCTTAAGTCTGATAGAAATATAATCCACTTTGGGGCGGCCAGGTAGCACAGCGAGTAAGAGCACCGGCTCCAGTGTTGAGAAGACGTGGAGATCGAATCCCGGGCTCAGACACTTAGCACCTACCCAGAAACACCTGGCTGTGTAACCTTGAGGAAGTTACTTAACCCCAATTGCTTAGGGGCAGCCAGGTGGCTCAGCGAGTAAGAGCACTGGCTCCAGTGTCGGGATGACCTGGATCAAATCCGGGCTCAGATACTCAGCAGCACACCCAGAAATAACTGGCTGTGTAACCTTGAGCAAGTTACTTAACCCCTATTGCTTAAAATATATATATAATCCATTTTAATTAATAATCTATCCTTATGGAACTTTATGTTTTGTAAAATTCTTTCCCCAATATGCCTCAGCTAACCCTTAGAACAACTCTGTGAAGTAGAAGTTTCATTCCAATTTTACAACTGGAGAAACCAAGAAAATTTGAAGAAACTTGTTTGAGATCATATAGCAAGTCACCCGCTATAGCAGCAAGCACCACAGGGTCCCTAGGGTGTCTGCCAACACAGGTTCTTGGATCTGCTTAGCTAAAGGAAAGCAACTTAAAAAGGGTTAACAAGCTTACTTTAATCAATCAAACATATATCGTTTACCTAGTTCAGGGGGAAAAAGGTCAGCACCCCGAACTTCAGAGTATACAGAGGTTACAAGCATAAGTTACAAGAACATTTCAGCAGACAGGCCTCCAAACTGTCCAACCATTACATCCATACCAAATCACAGTTTCCAGAGAGGGAAGCATCAACATCTAGGTTTTTTCAAAGCCGGGGGCTCAACAGCTGCCTAGAGTCTCATCTGGTCAAATCACACAACACTTTTCAAAGTGAGCCCCAAAGCAAAGCCTCCCATCAGGGCTTATATAGTCTTCTCCTGGGTCAGAGAATGTAACAACCTTCTTGACCCACTGCCCAATCACAAAGTATCTCCTGAGAAACTGGCCTCCTACCACAGGTTCCAGGTGCACTTGAGCCTAGGGGCAGGGAAGATCTTAAAAATTTACATTCCTATAACACCCACCAGTGAGAATAAGTATATATTCATTCTCATAAGAATGTAGGTCTTCTGATTTATGGTCCAGTACTTTTTCCAATTTTTTAACAGGGTTAAAACACAGTGATCAGTTACTAAACTGTGTGTACCCTTATATACAGTAATACCACTAGACCTCAAAGAGATCAAACAAAGACAAAAAAGGATCTAAACATACAAGATTATTTATAGCAGGTTTTTTTACATGGTAAAGAACTAGAAACTTAGGGTGAGCCCATCAATTGGGGAATGACTGAACAAATTATGGTATATGAATATAGCAGAATACTATTGTGTCATAAGAAATTACAATTTCAGAAAAACCTGGGAAGACTTGCATGAACTGATGCATAACCAGTTAACAATTTATACAGTAACAACAACACTATAAAACAAACATCTTTGAAAGAACTATCATCAGCACAATGCCCCAACCATGATCCCAAAAGGCTGATGATAAATAATACTACCTATCTGGCAGAAATTATGAGGTTTTTCTTTTTCTTTTTTTGTTTCAGGAAAGGGGAGGTGAGAAAAGATAAAAATAAATATTTGTTAATTGAAAATTTTTAATTAAAAAAAGGAAAAAAACAGTGATCAGGAACCATTTGTACAGCAAGCTTATAGAAGAAACTTATCATTTTATAGGGAGGAGATCATATTGAATTTATTTGATACTTTTCTCTTTCTCCTTTTAAATATAAAGCCTCAAAGAAATCTTTGAAGTTTACTTGTGTTTGAAATCTGACTTGAGAGAATATCAAGAGAGAGTCAACCAATCCCAGACATAAACATCAGAGAAACATTCTGATGAAAGACCTAAGAACAAAGTGAATTGGGTAGAAGCCAATAGCCATTGCAGGAGTGGATTCCCAAGTTGTAGGATATGATAGCATCACATTCCCAACTCCTGGGTTATAACGTCTGACTAAACTGGCACTTGGATGAATATAAAAACAACTAGATCCCATTTTGTAATGAAATGACAAAAAGAAGTGGAATAATCTGGAATAATAATAATGAAGAAAGATCCTGTTTTAGTCACCACAAGCTCAAAGGTAAAGAAAAAGGAGAGAAGCTCTGAAGACATATCATAGGTAAAAAAAAAAATCAACTTTAGAATTTTGAATCTAGCATCTTAGTATTGTAAGGTAACTGAGAGATCCAATCTCCCACCCTGTAGGAATCTGTTCTATAATAGCCTTGAGAGGTAGTCAGCCAGTCTACGCTTGGACACTTTCACTGATGGAAAACTCCTCACATTTCAAGGTAGTCACTATTAACAAATTTTAGTTATTGGAATTTTATATTTATATTGTATTGAAGTATGCCTCCCCATAATTTCCTAGTTATAATATCTGGAAACATGACTAAATCTATTCACTCTATATCTGCTTAGTCTCAGCTCATCATTCTAGCATGCCAAGATCTTTCTGAATCTTATTTCTTCCTTCCATTGTATTAGCTAGTTCTTCCTACTCTGTCCTCTGTAACCTAAGTATATCTTGTGTCTTAATTCAAATCATTGATAATGTGTTGAGCAAGAAGAAACTATGCCTAGAGTTCATATCATGCCATGAGACCTCCCTCCAAGTTGACTTGGATGAAATACTGGTTGTTTAAACAGCTCTGACTTTACCTGACTGCACCCCTCATTTCTCCGTCTTGCCTACAAATGATACTTTGAATGATTTTATCAAATGTCTATTAGTGCTGCTAAAAAATAAAAGCAAGTGAAGTCACATTGCCTTAATGTGTGTTAGTGAATCTATTCTGGCTTCTTGTGATCTTCACTTTTTTCCTAAGTGCTCACAAATCATCTGTTTATTCATCCAATCTAGAATTTTCCAGCGATCAGTATCAAGTTTATAGTTCTATAATTTCCAGGATCCGTCTTTCCCCCTTTTATGAAAATCAGAGTAACATTTGCCGACCTCTGATGCTCTACCAAGTGCAAAGTTCTAAATCAGACCTTCATCCTTGTGATGGACAATTATGAAGAAATCAAGTGAAGGTGAATGTCTAGATTCCTCTCCTGCCCTTATAAAATCAGATGTAATTGGAAAAATTCCAGTTTGAATCCTCAATACCAAGTGAGAGTGAGAAAGAAAAGAACTTATTTTGCTTTTAGTTTCTCTTAAGTACCTTGACCAGAAGGCTTCTTCTATGTTCATACACCCAGAGGGGCATAAGGTAATATTAAATAGTTCCTTACTTACTACTTGGCACTGATGGGTTTAAATGATGCCAGCCAATACATTTGGTGGTGAAGATTCTATCCTTGGGAACAATAGCTGGGAAACAGCTGGAAAGCTGTGCCAAAGATAATTGACTTCCCTCCCCCCAAAAAACTAATACTCTCAGACCTTGAATGGAGAAACTTTATTTTTATTGACTTTTTTTTTTTTTATAAAGCAATCGGGGTTAAGTAACTTGCACAAGGTTACGTGGCCAGGTGTTTCTGGGTGGGTGCTAAGTGTCTGAGCCCTGGATTCGATCTCCAGGTCTTCTGAATACTGGAGCTGGTGCTCTTACTCGCTGTATTACCTGGCTGCCCCTTTATTGACTTTTTAAATCTACATTTGAGTTTGTATGTATGGAGCCTAAGTTTTAGGTTCTTAACTCTTGATTTTTGTCCTGAAACCCCCAACCTTATTTCATAATATATCCAGGTACCTTTGAACAAAATAGGAGAAAGGAACAAGCAGGCTTCCACAAATAATATTCTATAGTAAATCACATTTTTACAGTCATACAATTTACTGACAGGGGCAGAATATACAAAACCTGTTGTGTTTATTCTTTATTGATTTCAGAAAATAATTTGATTCATTAGAACAGAATTCTGCCTTAAAGGATCTCCTCTAATAGGTTGCTTCCAATGTTATATTAAAATATACAAGATTCCTTAATAGGTATAGCAATGAAGGCAATTTTGTTTGACATTGCTCTGATTAATAATATAAAGGAATGCCTAAACAAGGGACATGTATGCTCACCAAAATATTTGCCATTGTCATGGAAGGTATCTAGTGCAGATTTCAATTAGAAGAGGGGTTCCTCATAGTTGGTGAGGTCCTCCATATATTCCTATGTGGACAACATTTTATGGACTGCATTATCAAGTTTTGAAACATTTCAGAGCTTGCTTAATAATAAGATCCATAATCACTCAAAAGAGTTCAATCTAACTATCCACACGGGAAAAATCAAGTGGATGAATAAGGTCTAGACAACATGATGTCTGGACTGGAGATATAAATTTGAAGATACAGCCCATAGATCTGGTTTTTCTATATATGTATTTAACAAACTTCAGATGGACAATCAATTGGACCAAGAATTGAGCCTTCATATGTGGGCCTGATGTTATCTCCCATGCAAGGACCTGCCTCAAGGAGTAGAGAGGCTTACTACTAAATGGATTCATGGTGGTAAATTTCACACCTACAGTAACTCTCCAAGACTTGCTAAATCACAAAAGAGTTATGTGTCAATAGAGCTATAGGATCATAGATTTAGAGCTACAAGAAATTTTTAATTAATCCAGTCTTGTCTTCTCATTGTTAATTTTTTCTCATTTATTATGAACTAAGTCATTAATACAAACATTTCAACATACAAAGAAGGAGAAGAAGAGGATTTTATAACTAACCATGAACTTCTGTTAGGAATAGTTCATTATTTTTAAAAAATGCATATGTAAGATTTAACAGTATAGTAACAAAATTATTATTTGTGTCTCCTTCTGAACTTGTTTTGGTTTTCTTCTGTGTGTTTTTAATGTTTCATTGGTTCTTTTTTATTTTTTTAAATATTTTTATTATCTCTATCACCACTCACTAACTCTTCCTGATCACCCCACCCACAAAGAAGCCCTCCCTTTCTTATAATAAAATAAGTTCAGAAAAATAAAACAAATCAACACATCAGCCATGTCTGAAAACAAATCTCATTGTATTTTCTCCATCACTTTTCTCTAATTCATCATGTTTCTACCAAGCGGTAAGAAGAATGTTTCATCATCCATCTCATGAATTCATGATTGTTCACTACTTTGATCAGAGTGCTGAACTGTTTCAGAATTGTTTCCCATTACATTTTTGTGGAAACAATGTAAACTATTGTCCTGGTTCTACTTAATTCATTCTTTAAAAAAAAAAAATTTTTTTTAAAGCAATCTGGGTTAAGTAACTTGCTCAAGGTTACATGGCCAGTTATTTCTGGGTGTGGTGCTGAGTATCTGAGCCCGGATTCGATCACCAGGTCATCCCGACACTGGAGCCAGTGCTCTTACTCGCTGTGCTACCTGGCCATCCCTACTTAATTCATTCTTCATCAGTTCAAGCTTTCCCAAGCTTCTCTGAGTCTAGTATATTCATCATTTCTTATGGCACAATAGTATTTCATTATGTATCATAATGTGTTCAGCCATTCTTCTGTTTACAGTCACTCATTTTTTTTTAGTTCTTTGGTTTTTTTTGTTTTGTTTTTTGTCTTTTTGGAGGCAGGGAGCAGGGCAATTGGGGTTAAGTGACTTGCCCAAGGTCACATGACTAGTACATGTTAAGTGTCTGAAGTTGGATTTGAACTCAGGTCCTCCTGACTCCAAGGCCTGTGCTCTATTCACTGCACCAGCTAGTTGCCCTTTTAGTTCTTTGCTATTAAAAAAAAGCCATTGCTTTACATATTTTTGTATGCATGAATATATTCTTTCTGTCTTTGACTTCTTGGCAGTATATGCCTGATTGTCAATTCTCTCATTGTACATATGAGGGAAATAAGGCTTAGAGAGATTAAATGACTTACATCAGAGTAGCAAGTGGAGAATCATCCTTTGATTCCAAATATAGCATTCTTTCCACTACACCAGTTCCCTGAAAAAGCACTGAGGTATTATTATTGTTGTTGTTATAATAAAATATTTGACACTCTTGGACAAAGAGTAAAGGCTGTATATATAAAGTATGTATCTGTGAAGAAGCAAAAGGCATTGGAAGGCAAATTAGTCCTAATTTGGGGGTGAAATTCATTTATAATAACTGTAGCAATGGATAGAAAATCCAGTAAATGGTACAGATACAAATTATTTCTATTAAGGGCATGAAGCTGCAACTCAACTTTGTTCCATCTAGCAGCCCCCAAAAGGGCACACCAATTTTTCTACAGTTTTATTTTATAATTAGAGACATTGTGCTTATAGGGTGGTTATTGGTTTTGTTTGTTGTTTGTTTGTTTGTTTTTAATTTTTTAGTCTGCACTTTTCCCTGGGGTGCTTTGAGACCCTGAGGAGCTGTCCTTTCAGCACTGACCATCTCATTCCTTTAAAAAAGAAAGCAAAAAATAGAGCTAGCTAGGGTCACTGGGGACAAACAAGAAATTTCAGTTTTGCATATATAATTGTATGGTCCCCTGGGGGCTTGAAAAACTTGACCAGAATTTATTCAAATCTCACTCTTCCTTCACAAAAGTTCTTTAGTTCAAGTCTTATTTCCTCTGAGATGTTGTCCCCAACTCCCCAGCCTTAAAAGTGGAAAGCTCATCAGTTTGGCTCTGGTATTAGACAGCTATGTGACCTTGGGCAGCTCACCTCCCCTTTCTGGGTCTCAACATCCCTAGCTGTAAAATGAGGAGACTGAACTAGCTACAAGATCCTATGCCACACTGATTTCCCCTTCTCTGAATGGCACCAGTAATAGTTCCACACGGTTTAACACTTAATTGCTTTTTAATATCTTTGGATGTCTAAATCTTCTCTCCCCAAATAGATTATAAATTTCATGAGGGCCAGAAATAAAGCTTATCTGAACTTTATCTTCCCCACTCACTGAAAGAGTACCCTGCACACAATAAGTACTCAATAAATACCTATTGAGTTAAATTGAATTTAGTCCAACTAGATTCAGCAAGCTCTTGAGAACATTAACAAAGCCTTATACTTTTTTTTTTGTATCCCCACAGTTCCTAGAATGGTTCTGAGCACCTTGGAGACATTCAAGCAATATTTACTAATTAAATGACAGATAATTTATGATGGAGATCATGTTATTATATACATTTCTTGGTTAAAGAATAAGAAGGCATGGTTCCTCCTCAGGAAGTTTACAATTAGGAAGAGGCAAATAGGAGAAACAATAATGAAAATAACTCAAATTTATATACAACATTCAGATAAAAGCAAATACTGTTCCTATATTGTAAATGAGGAAACAGCCTCCATGAGACTAACTCATTCACGATCACACCAGTACTCATCAGAATTGGGTCTCAAGCCTAGGTATTCTATTTCCAAGGACAGGGTGTTTTCTCCCATACCATTCTATTTTCAGAGAAAATGAGAGAGGTGAATTTACATGGGATAGATAAACTCCACTTCATGTACTTTATATAGTCCAATAAAACTAGGCTGCTTCGTTACCCTCTCCCTTTATAAAATCATAAATTAGAGATGGAAGGGTCCTTGGAAGCTCTCTAATCTAGTCAGATCTTCTCATCCTACAGAGGAAACTGGAGCCTAGGAGGGGAAAGAAGGAAAGAAACAAACATTTATTGAGCATCCACTATGTGCCATCTACTATGTTCTGTATTAAGTGCTTTATAAATATTATCTCATTTGATACTCATAACGATCCTTGGAGATGAGTGTTATTATTATCCCCATTTTATAATTAAGAAAACTGAGGTAGATAGAGGTTTAAGTGATTTTCCTGGGGGGTGACACAGCTAGTAAGTGTCTGAGGTAGGATTTGAACTCAGGTCTTCCTAACTCTAGCACCAACATTCTGTCCACTTCCCTACCCATCTGACATTGGACCATCTAGTTGCCGATGGAAATTAAGTGATTTACTCAGAATCACACAAGCAGTAAATGACAGAGTCTAGATTTGACATGAAGTCATTTGATTCAATATCTGATTCTTCAACCTCACTTACACAATTCCTTTTCATCCTTGCTTCTCCTTATTAGAACCACTAGCTTTTTTCAAAGCTCATCTCAAGTACTACCTCCTCTGTGACATTTCCTTATCCCATTTGTATTTACCTTGTATGTATTTTACAAATATTTATGTGTACCTGTTGCTTTCACTGATAAAAAAAAATAGCTCTCTGAGGGCAGGGGAAGCTTTTTTTGTGTGTTTATATCCCCAGAACCTAGTATAACATTTGTTGGTTGATTGATAGAAATACATCGTAAGGACATGGAGTTTGTGAGAGGGTTATTAGCACTTCAGGAGAGCTCTGATTAATCATAGAAAGTTTTTTGAAGTAGGTGAATTTCAAGTTTCAAGTAACTGGAATGTGACTGCCTAGGGAGTGAAATTTAAATTACATTGGAACTGAGAGCCAAATCAGGCATGATCTCCTTTCCTCTTGCCTTTGTCTCCCTCCCCTTTGGACACTCAGGAATCAGTTTCTTTATCTTGATAATTAAGAGGAAGTAATGACATAATGATAACTTGATAATTAAACCCTTTCTTCACTCAGTTTAGGCTGTTCCTGCCTCAGAAGGCTATCAAAGGCTAAGGTCCCTTTGCTAAAATCACAGGCTGCACACAGATCATTATACTGGCAGAATCATAGTAATTATCTGAAATAGAGTCAAGATTTAATTTTCCCTCAGCTTTAAATAAATTAATTGGCCCCTGCATTGAGCAAGTACAGAAAGAAAGTGCCAGCAATGGTCAAAATAAAAACTAAGATTTCTTCTACCAGGTAACTGATTTTGGTGGGAAGATACAGTTCCAAGTCCCAGTCTGCTCCCCAAGTCAGGAATTATAAATAGCATTTGGCAGGTCAGTGATGGTTTTAAATTTAAGGATGTTGGGTGCTTAGAGGACAAAGTGTAGTTGTGAAATCTCAGCAGCAAGCGAAAGATGAGTAACTAACCTAGGACCAAGGACATAACTAGGACCCAAAATTTCCTAGGTCTCCATAGATCTGGGGGATGGGGGTGGGGATTGACAAATAGCAATTGTAGTCACACAAGAGACCAGCAATAGATGCCATGCATGATCTGAGTCAACGTAAGCCACTGAGGTCAGAACAAAGGGGTCAGACTAGAACACAGTTGTAGAATCAAGGGATCAAATTGGCTACAAAATCTAGAATTAAGCTGGAAAATCTGGAATCTCTAGGTCTTCGAGTATGGAAGGGCAAGACAGAGGAACAAAAACCAATATGGACATTGAACTGTGAGGGTAATCAAATTTTTTATCTTGTCATCCTTCCAACTTCTGTCTTGTGAGAAAACTTTATTCAATTATGGGAATTGGGAGAAAAACGTATTGCATTGTTTGAACCTAGCACTACATGACTGGGAAGCTGGACCACTTCTACCTGCTGCTTAGAGACCCTTACTTAACTAAGGACCTAATACCAGTTAGCTCAGTCAGATTGAAAGATTGATGTAAGGAGTTTTCTAAAGATTATACATCTCAAGAAACCCCATATGTCTTATCTGAAAACTGGCCTCGTACTGATCAATCAGTTATTGTTTCCATGTTCCTTTGATTGTTCACACACACCTGGGGGGAGTGGGACACCTCTTTTTCTGCATTCAGGGAATTGCACCTGTTTGCTTCCCCCCTCACAACTTGGAAAGTCCCTAACTTTTCCTCCAATTAGAAATCAGATTGACTAATGTTGTATTGTTTCCTTTTAATTAATTGGTCTCATTTGATTAATTGTTTTTAATGTATAAAAGTTTGTCTCCTTCTGTATTCAAGGTTCAGTCCTAAGCTGAGAAAGGGGCCAGTTAACTAAATATAAGATTGGAACCCAGAAACAAGAAAATTAGGAACTCAGTTGCTAAGGTAGGGAATGCCTAGAA
The DNA here is from genome assembly GCF_028583685.1 of Petaurus breviceps papuanus. Lineage (NCBI taxonomy): Eukaryota > Metazoa > Chordata > Mammalia > Diprotodontia > Petauridae > Petaurus > Petaurus breviceps. The sequence goes on from NW_027185764.1 coordinate 9,849,558, forward strand.
AGAACATTTAAGCATTTATTATGTGTCAAGTACCATATTAAGTTGTTAGGAATAAAAATACAAAAGTGAGACACTTCCTGTCCTCAAAGATTTTATATTCTAATGGGGAAGACAATATATATAAGGGAGTGGTGGCCAAGGAAAGAATGTATGGTCTGGGAAGTCACAAAGATGGTGAACAGAACAATATAGCCATCTACGTGTACTTTCTCGAGGCAATGGTAGTGGTGATTTTATTACCATTCTTAGAGAAAGAAGTGGAAATGGCAAGAGGGGTATGTAGGTTGGAAAATGGTCTGAGTAGAGATGAGGATTCTCTTCATTCATGAGGAATGACTTGGTTCCTCCCAAATACAGCCTCTGGTACTCTAGTTTGAAGGGGGAACAAGAGACAGAATAAGACCAGACATATAACTCAGTCATTTCTGAACCAGTAAGTCACTCATTCAAGACTCCTTCTATTCCCCCTGCCTAGAACCAAGGTGTGGTCTTAGCTTCAGGGATGGGGCTGAGCCTGTAAAGGTGGGGATGAATGAGTGCTAAGGTTAGAAAGCTTGGAGAAGCCCAGGCAAGGCATCCAATCATTAGTATGTCAAGAGTCTGTCCCAGAAAATTGTCTGAGGCTCAGAAAAAATTAAATGACTTACCCCTGGTGACAGAACTAGTGTCAGAGCAAGATTTGGACCTGGATCTTTCTGACTGAACATCAGAATTCTATTCATTAAACTATACTGTCTCTCAGGCAAGTCTTTAGTAAAAGGGAAAAAAAACCAAGTCTCTTATTGATTCACTGTTGAGGGTCTGTGGTTTAGGGAAACCTTTTTGGTGTTGTATTAATAATGCATATTTTTTAATAAATAAGAGAAATACGTCTTTGTTCAATGACAAGAAAAATAAAAGATTTGTTTGAATTGATTCCAGAAATGAACCTGGCTGTTATGTGGCAGACTATTTTTGTTATTATCCAGACCATGGTTAAATTATTTAGGGTCCATCAGTTTGGCAAATAAATCATACCTGATAGAAAGCAGATAGGCATGTATCTGCATGGATATGGGCACCTCACACTTAGTCAGCCATCCTCCTTAAGGATTTGAGGGGACTCTGATAACTTTTTTTTCTTTTAAGGTTGCTGTGGTGAGACCATCATTAGCAGTGGGCAATTTGGAGTCCTTAAGTACTGACAGTTTTCTTGTCTGTAAAATAGAGATACTTGTACCTGTATTACCTGACTTACAGTGTTATTGTTAAGACCAAATGAGATAAGGATGAAGATCTTTGCAATTTTGAAAACACTATATGAAAGTCAGTTATTATTGTAATTACTTGAGGCAGCTTAGTGGCATGGTTGATTAAGTGCTGGAGCTGGAGTTAAGAAGGCCTGAGTTCAAATCCTGCCTCAGACACTTGCTATCTGTGTGATCCTGGGCAAGTTATTTAATTCTTGTCTGCCTTAGTTTCCTGAATTGTAAAATTTAGATCCTAATAGCACCTGCCTCCTGGGGGTTGTTGTGAGAATCAAACGAGATGATACTTACAGAGTGAGTAGCACCCTGCATAACACGTGGTAGGCACTATATAAATGCTTATTCCCTTCCCCTTCCCAAAGTCAGTTATTATTATAATTACTTCAGTGGAAATGTGAGTTCATTGAGTTATACCCTCCCTCCAATTATACCAATCCTACATAGCCTTCCTTATCTACACTCACCTATAAGTTTGCCATGGTGGTCCATCTCTTTTTCTTTTCTTTTTTTTTGCTTTTTGGAGGGGGGAAGGCAGGGCAGTTGGGGTTAAGTGACTTGCCCAAGGTCAAATGACTAGTTTTTTTGTGTTAAATGTCTGAGGCCACATTTGAACTCAGGTCCTCCTGACTCCAGGGCTGGTGCTCTATTCACTGTGCCGCCTGGCCACCCCAATGATGGTCCATCTCATACCTCAGAGGGTGTTTCCCTGTCATTTTGGGGCACAACTGGAGTATTTGTGCTATCCATAGCTTATCATTACCATGTGAACACCCTCTTTTGACCATTTTTTTTCTTTTGACCAGTAAAGATCATGTGTAACATAAGAATTCAGAATAGGGAAGAGATAATCAATTAACAAGCATTTATTAAATGCCTATTATACCCCTGGCACTGTACCAAGTACTGAGTATACAAATACATGAAGTGAAACTGCCCCTAGTTTCTGGGAGTTTATTGTGGTCTGGAGTGACCATGGAACTTCATGGAGGAGATGAGCTTCAGGAAGTAGGGGAAAAATGCTGGCCTTGGACTCCAAAGAACCAGAGTTCTAATCCTTGCTTTGTCATTTATTCCCTGAGCAAGTTTCTTCCCCTGTAAAATGGACATGATAAGGATTATGCTACTTCCCTCACCTACTCCAGGGAAAAGCATTCTATAAACCTTAAAGAGCAATGTAAAGATGTGAACAGTTAGGCAGAGAGCAGTGGGGACTGCGTTCTGACCAGGTGTGGGGTACAAGTGGTGTGACCCAAAGCTCAGAGGCGGAAATCGGAAAGGTATGTTCAGGGAGCAATAAGTAAACCAGTTTAGGTGGGAAAAGAATTATATAGGAGAGTGGTGGGAAGTAATGAACAAAGGCAAATAGCAAAGGGGTTCCTCAAAGCGAGATCTGTGCTTCCTTCATAGCATACCCCTAATTAAGGAATCTAAATATAAATTTCAAAAGGCTATGCTGTGGTGTATGTGAAAGAGAGCTTATGTGGTATAAAGTGACCTGACAAGATTTTTAAAAAATTTATTGATGCCTTTTGGTTTTATGTTACGGTTATTTCTGGAACTACTTCTCTTTTCTCCTTCTCCACTTTTCCTTTTAACAAGTAAAAAGTGATACAGAAACATCCAAAAACTTAATCCAAATTTTATAATAAGGTCCTATAAACACCTCATAAAAGAAAGAGAAAAAATTTAGACTTCTTCTCTAATATTAAGATAGGGCCAAAAAATTTTACACAGGGCAGGGGGGGAGACAAGGATGCTATGCCCCTAACCCTCTGTGATGTGGAAGGGATAATTCAATTTGGGTATATATATATATGTATATATATATATATATAATTAAATTTGGGGAATTGGGGGAGGATAGCAGTATGTTAAGAGCTCAAGGAGCCCAGATCTGCCACAAATACCCCAGTAAAACTCTAAAAATGCACAAAAAGGAACACTGATAGAAAAAAATCAAGCTTTTTCATGCATTCTAGGACTGTACAGAATTCTGCACAAGCTCTGAGCTGAGATAAGCCAGTGTAGGTGGAAGGCAAAGGGGACAAGCAGCCTGGTCTCACTGTAAGAAATGGGGCTACATCAGTACCTAGAACAGGGCCCAGATCTTCCATACCCAAGCCCAGGAGATGGAGACAAATGCTCAGATAGCCTATACCCAAATCCACATCCAGGTAGCTGGTGCCTTATTCAGAACCCTGGAAACTTGAGATCAGACCAGCCCAGTGCTCAGTACCCAGTGCCAAGGCAGATCACACCTCAATCACAACAGGAACTACAGCAGGAGAAAGGGACAAGACACCTGGGATGCATTTGCTCTCTTGAAAGAAATCTGATACCAGCATAACAAATGAAATCTGAGGCTTGTCAAGATCCTGGCAAAGGATTTAGCCAAGTTGGAGTTCAGAACTGTGCATGGAGAAAGAACCAAGGCAAAAGCATAGATAAGTCAGTTGGTCAGTTAATGAACATCTGTGTTTATTATTAACATCTACTAATTATTGTTAACATCTGCTATGTGCCAGGCACTGTGCTAAGCCTTAGGGATTCAAAGAAAGGCAAAGGCAGGATCTCAGAGTCTAATAGGGAGACAATGGAGGATAAGTAAAAATCTAGGACTCCCTAAAAAGGTGGGCCCCAGTCTTAGCCATCATATGTAGGACTAAGCAGGGCCTGCCAAAAATAGGGGAGGGATCAGAACCTGAGTCAAACACGAATCCCCATTCCAGATATTGATGTTGGCAATATGAGTAAACAGAAGAAAATGCCAAACGCAATGAAGAAACACTATGAAGTGAAAGAAGACAAAGAAGTAAACCCAAAGAAAAGACTAATTTGTCATATTAAGACCAATTAGAGTCTCAGGGAAAAGTTTTCAGAGATTGGCTTTCTTTTAGTGACTTTTCATTTTATATTGTCATAGTCATTGTGCATATCATTCTTCTGGTTCTATTTATTTCACTCTGCATTAGTTCACACAAATCTTCCCATGTTTCTCAGAATTCCTCACATTTGTTGTTTCTTATGGGGCAATAATATTCAATAATATTCATATATCACAATTTGAATAGCCATTACTCAATAGATGGACACCCACTTCCTCCCTATTTCTTTGCTACCACAAAAATGCTCCTATGAATATTTTGGTACATGTTGGACCTTCATTTCCGTCATTGACCTCCTCAGAAGTAGGCAGTATGGTGTGATGAAAAGTGCCAGAATATGGAGTCAAAGGACCTTGGTTTACTATTTTTTACCTATAGCACCTTGAACAAGTCACTTCTTTGATAATGAGGTCCTCTCTGGTTCACAACTCCTTTAACTATAGAAGGTGAGGGTTGGAGTAGGGGACCTTGAAGGTTGTTTACAGCTCTAATTCTATGAATCCTATGTGGAACAAGTTTTTGAGAGGCAGAAGGGACTTTGAATAGCAGGCCAATGTGGAACCTTTCTTTAACAGAAGTTATGAGATCTCCAAGGTGCATCATGGTGTTTGAGCTACTACTCTGTAGCAGCAAGCATCCTAGCATATCCAGGATGGCTGCTATAGCACAGTTCTTTGATTTGCTTTTCTAAAGGAAAGCAACTCAAAAAGGGTAAACAGCCTTACTTTAATCAAACACATATCATTCACTTAGTTCAGGGGAAAAAGTCAGCACCCTGAACTTCAGAAAATACAAACAGGAATTACAGGCAGACAAAAAATACAGACAGAGAAAATAACACAATTCAACAGACCAATAGACAGGGCTTCTAGCTTTGACCATTACATACATACAGTGTTAGTTACCAGAAAGAGAAGCACCAACATTTGGGTTTTCAAAGCCTGAGGGCTCAATGGCTGCCCAGGATCTCATCTGGTCAAATCACTCAACTCTTCCCATTAATGAGCCTCAAAGCAAAACCTCACCTCAGAGGTATATATATATAGCCTTCTCCAGGGTCAGAGAACATCACAGTCTTCGTGACCCACTGCCTAATTACAAAGTAAAAAAGGTGAGCCTTCCTGAAAAATAAGCCTTCCCTTAGCAAGCTTCTCTTGTGCTCCAAATGAGTCCCATTAAGGGGCAGGGAAGATCCTCAAATTCCTTTACCATTACATGCTCCCAGACAGGTTTTCAGTCAAATTTGCCACATCTCCTTATTTCTTTGCATGGAACAGTAGATGAAGCTTTCCCAGAACTTAAGCACTTCGATTTCTCTAAGTGGAAACTGCTATCTCTTATTGGAGATTTTTTTCATGAAAGCTATGCTATGTTCTCTGCCACCCACAGTAAGGACAAAACATACTTCTCTGTTGTAATTCAGTGGTTTGAGGAGATGGTAGATGATAGACAGCATACAAAAGAATTCTACTTGCAGATCATTTCTCTTTCTTGACAATTATGACAGAATTTTACAGTTAGACCTGAGTTTGTTTGCCTCAAACATGGCAGTTCCTAGGATTTCAAGGGCAGATAAGGTAGCAATGTTTCCTGTTTATTGTGCTTATGTAGTATAATGAGACCCCATGAATTATGTTCATTTCCACTAATGAGGAGAGAGTCCCTTAACAATGGGCTTTGAGATGAGGGTTACCCTTAGACGTATTATGGCATCAAAGTCAAATTTACAATAGGGCTAAGGAATCTGTAGATTTGGTGCTATTCCTTGACTTCATTTCATCTGGCACTAGGGGTAGTAAAGCTCTCGTCATTTGAGCTGTAGCCCAGAGAATAATTTCTCCCCTGGTGGACTGTTGTGACTTAGAAAGAAAATGGAAGAAAAATTAAGGATGAACATCCATAAACAGTGGTTTATCAGCCATTAGAATTTCACAGAATGACTTGAACAGCAGGTTGTGATCAAAGTAATTTACCTAACACTTCAAGGGCACACTGAGCCTTTCCTCTTTCTCATCCTCCCTCCCACCATTAGTTTTCAGTATTTTTTATGTTCTTTTTATGTTTCATTCAATATCTTCTAATGTGTCCTTTTGCCTGTTTCTTTCTCCCTTTTCCTCCTTTACCTTTTGTTCTTGGCTCCTTGTCTTTTCCTCTCTTATCTGCCCTTACACCTGTCTCTTTTTTCCTGTTCCTCACTCATAATAACCATAATTCAAAATTAAAGCATCAGATTGGTCCAAAAATAGACCATATTGCTAAAATGAAATTTTTTTAAAGGGAAAAATAAGTAAAAATTGAAAAACAATTACACAAAATTAGCATATAAAATGTTTGCTGTGAATTTTTTCTTTACATTTCTTTCCCTGCAAATAGGTGCTTTGTTCCTTTATCACCACTCTTTTCTTCATCACTTTGGTTGTCATTTTCTTTCTAAGAGCAACAATAGCCTCCCTCAGTGTTGCACAAGGTAGATTTGCTGCACTTTGACAGCTGTGAGGAAGATGGATTTGGGAGAGGCTTAAGGCAGGGAGACCAATTAGAATGCAATTGTAAGGGGCAGCTAGGTGGTACAGTACAGTGGTACCAGCCCAGGAGACAGGAGGACCCGAGTTCAAATCTGGCCTCAGACACTTATTAGTTGCATGACCCTGGGCAAGTCCCTTAACCCTGCCTGCCTTTAAAAAAAAAGAATGTAATTGTAAGTACTCAAAGTAAGAAGTTATGTGTATGTAGTATATGCCTATAGGCAAGGTGGCTACCCTGTTCTGAACACATCACCTTATATTTGACCCAACCAAAATGTATGTGTTAAAATAGGTATTGTATTCATTCACTACACTTTATGGCAGTTTTCACTAGACTTGGAGTTAGGAAATAAGACTTTGAGTTCTACCTCAGACACTTACTGACTGGGCAACTCTAGTCAATCCCCAGTTTTCTAACTTTCTTTCCTCATCTTCAAAATGGAGATAATGATAATGGGGATAAATCAACTTACTTCTCTGAGACGCATTCTCCTCATCTGTAAACGAGGGCGTTGGACTAGATGATCCCTGAGGTCCCTTCCAGTTGTTGGGCTATGGTCCTATCCCATAGCCCAGTTCCATCCAGTGGTGCCATCCGGTCACCGTCGTACCTCCTACAGGACTGCTTTCACCTCACTGCACAACTGTGCCTTCCAGCCTCTTAGGCTGTTCTGCTTTAACAGCCTTACTCTCATGGGTTGAATTGTGGGCTTGACTCTTGTAAGATCACATAAGGCTATCTATGTTTTGCCATGCCTCCCGTTGTTCCTGAGGTCATCTAGTCTGATGCCTTCATTTCATGAATGAGTAAGATGAGGGAGTCTTAGAAAGTATAAATGACTTGCCCAAGGTCATACAAATAATCAGTGTGATAATAAGCCAGGATTTGAAACCAGATCTTCTTTCTCCAGTCACTGGATTTTCCGTCACAATGCTGACAGCCTATGCTCTTAGCCTTATCTTCGAATCCTAAAGTTGGTACATTTGTAAAAAATCCAGTTCCTTTTGTCTGCCTTATTATAAAATGCCACAGCCCCCTAACATCAGTGGGCCATCTAGGTGCCCTGCCTGTTCTATGCAACAGTCAAGTCATCTGGGACTTAATCATGCATATGAACTTGTATATTGATTCATCTCCCCAAACCAGCCCAAATTGGGGACCCACCAATGGCACTGAATTTCTTATACTATTTTTGTGTGAGTGAGTACATATACTAAATCAGTTTGAGATCAGCTTAGTGTGGGACTTTGTCTAGATTCCTTCAAATTCCTGAACCTGACTGTTCACAGAAGAGAAAAAGAAATTAGTATGTAATTTTTTTTCTTTAAAAATTTTTTTTCTAATTAAATGTAAAAACAATTTTTAACATTCATTTTTTAAAATTTGAGATTTAAATTCCTTTCCTCCCTCTTTCCCCTACCCTCTCACTAAGAAGGCAAGCAATTTGATGTAGGTTATACATGTATAGTTAATGCAAAACACATTTCTATATTAGTCATATTGTGAAGGAAAACACAGACCAAAAAAAAAAACCTCAAGAAAAATAAAGTTTAAAAAAATATGCTTTGATCTATATTCAGACTACATCAGTTTTTTCTCTAGGGATGGATAGCATTTTTCATCATAAGTCCTTCAGAATTGTTTTGGGTCATTGTATTGATGAGAAAAGCTAAGTCAATCATAGTTGATCATCGCAGTGTTGCTGTTACTGTGTACTCTATTCTCCTGGTTCTGTTCACTTCACTCCAAATCAGTTCATGTAAGTCTTCCTAGGTTTTTCTAAAATCTGCCTGTTGATCATTTCTTATAGCAAAATAGTATTTCATTATATTCATATACCACATCTTGTTCAGCCATTCCCCAATTGATGGGCATCCCCTAAATTTCCAATTCTTTGCCACCACAAAAAAGCTGCTATAAATATTTTTGTAGTATATGATTAAGAAATGACTTGTGGAATGGTGCTGTTGGTCAGAGCATAGAAAGATCAGTGGGACTGACATATTAGGGAGAGTTCATGAAGTAGTGGAACATGAACTAGGCTATGGAAAATGGGTAACAATTGGATAGGCAGAGGGAATGACGAAAGAAGGATAGATGGATGATGAACCCCAAGTGACTCTACCAAAGTTTGGCCTTCCCTACTATCATGTGTCCTATTGCAAAATTCAGGTAATAAATGAAGGTAGCATGGAATAATGGAAAGATCATTGGGTGGAGAGCCAGGATTCCTGGTTTTGGTCCTGTCTTGGTAACTAAGTGATGCACAAGACATGGTGAAAGGGCATTGACTATAAAGTCAGAGGACGTGGATTCAGATCCTACCTCTCATGATCATTACTTGTTGTGTGACCTTGAATAAAGCATAACCTCTCTGCGCCTAAGTTTTTTTTACATGCAAAATTAAGGGGTTGATCTAGAATGATTATGAGACCCCTCTCAGATCTAAATCTGTGATCCTATCAATTTGTTTCTCTAAGTAGCAGAGTGATCTTGGGTAAGTTACTTTTCTCTGGGTTTTCATTTTCCAATCTATAAAATGAGGGGGTTGACGCCTTTTTGCTGTAAAGTCCTAAACTTGAAAATTCCCAGGCCATTAACTAGTCAATCAGCTACAGACTATGACATAAATATGCTTTGTCCAGTCTGTTGCTGCTTGTTGCCTGGAAGGCTTGAGACTTCAAGAGAGTGGGTTAATGGAACTATGCATTAGAGTTGAATATGAGACTTCTCTGCCAGAAATCTGGTCAAAGCAAAATTAGAGAGAGAAGTATGACTGTTTTCTTTGCTTGACCCCAGAAAGCAGAACTAGGTACAATGACTAGACAGTTCAAAGGCAGATTTCAGCTTAATGTAGGGAATAACTTCCAAACAATTAGAGCTGTCCAAAAGAGGAATGAGTTGTCTTTAGGAGATAGTGAATTTTCCATCATTAGAGAACTTCAAGCAGAGGCTGAATGACCATTTCCAAGAATATTGTAGAAAGGATTCCTGCTTCTATGTAGATTATACTTGCTGACCTCTGAGACCCCTTACAACTTTGAAATTCTGTCTTTCTTTGATTCGGTACAATGAAGACTTTTCAAGAAAACCAATGCCCAGGCACAAGGGAGGAAAAGTGATTTAAGAGTAAAAGCCAAGTTTAAATTTTAAAAAAAGAGTAAAAGCCAAGATCAAGTTCCTGGATCTTTTGTTAAAGTTTCTTTCAACCCTGGACAACAATATGGTTATTCCCTTCCACATTGCAGGGGTTAAGGTCATGGTGTCCCCCCCCTGCCCCTGCCATCTGGAAAATCTGTGTAAACATTTTTGACCCTTCTTTTGTACCAGAGAAGAAGTCTAAATTCTTTCTTTTTCTTTTATGGGGTGTTTACAGTGCTTTACTGTAAAATTTGGGCTGATATTATATGATAATATGTATTATGCATTTCTGAGTTTTTAAACTTTTTTGTGTTGTCTTTGTGTGGTCTTTGTGTGGCATCTTCAGTTTCCACAAAATATTCCCATTCAATTTCTCATGTCGACTCACAATATAGTGAAATCACAATGAGGAAAGTTGGAATGTGAAAGAGATAACTGTACATTTATATTTAATCTTGGGATTAGAATGGAAAGGAAAGAGTCCTATCAAGGAAACTTGCTCCAGATTCTAAGGAGTGGCTCCCTATTGCCTCAGGAATCAATTATAAAAATTTTCTCTCCATAACCTTTCTTCTTCCTACCTTTCTGAGCTTCATCCCCCTTACTCCCTTCCACACATGAACCAGTAACGTAGGTCTTCTGGCTGTTCCTTGAACAAAACACAGCATCTCCCAACTCTGAGAGTTTTCATTGACCATCTTCCATTCCTAGCACTTTCTCTCCCTCTTAGTCTCTGCCTGGATTCCTTAGCTGTTGTTGAGTCATTCCAGTTATATCTGACTCTTTGTGATCCCATTTTGGGTTTGTTTTCTTGGCAAAAATACTAGAGTGATTTACTTTTTCCTTCTCCAGCTAATTTTACAGATGAAGAAACTGAGGCAAAGAGTATAAAGTGACTTGCCCAGGGTCACACAACTAGTAGGTGTCTGAGGCCAGATTTGACCTCAGGAAGATGAGTTTTCCTGACTGCAGGTCCAGCGCTCTATCCACTGTGCCACCTAGCTGCCTGTGACTTCCTTTTAAGTCTCAGCTAAAGTCCTTCTACAAAAATCCTTTCCTACTCCTCCTTAATCTCAGTGCCTTCCCTCTGGGATTGCCCCCAATTTATCCTGTCTATATTTTGTTTATATGTTGTCTCCCTCCTTAGACTGTGAGCCCCTTAAAAGCAAGGACTGTTTTTTTTTTTCTATTTACTATAGAAATTTATATTCTCACTATTTCTAGCACATAGAAGGTGCTCCATAAATACTACTTGACTCACTGACAAGGGATGGAAAAATGAGGGAAATACAGTGGCTGTCAGGAAGAAAGGGCATAAAGAGATTTTTTTTTTTCATTTGCAGGGGGTAATCATAGTATGAAAATACTGGGTAGACCAGCTATATCACTTACTTCCCTGTGAGACTTTAAACAAGTCATTTAAACTTTTGGGACTCAGAATCATCACCTTTTAAATTAGGGGTCTGGACTGGATGACCACCATTATTCTTTCCAGCTCTAAATCTATCATCCCTGGTGATATTCTGTCTATAATAGGAGGCAATTCATTGTGATGAAAAAGCCCTCAACCAAAAATCAGCTGTGTTCTAATCCTAGCTCTATTACCAACTCCCATGTAACCTTGAGCAAAGTACTTCTGTTCTATGGGCCTTGATTTTCTTCTGTGTAAAACGAGGCATTCATAAGAACATGACTTTAAAATTGGAAGGGAGTTTTGAGATCCTCCAAAATTATGTCTAAGGAAGAGATGTCAGCACTGCTGAGTGCTGCCCAAATCAGATTAAAATGTAATTGGGAGATATTTAAGAAAATAAATAAAAATACAATCAAACACAGATAGTGTTAATATGTGATTTTCTGAGTCAGTATGAAGCCATCCAGGATCCTTATGTAGGGTTTAGTGCTTCCTGTTTCTATGCGAGTCTGACAACGTTGTTCTCAGTCTCCTTCTAGCTCTCATATTTTAGGGTATGTTGAAACCAGAAGCCTTCTCTTCATCCTGTCTTCGGTGGTGTTTTACCAGATGTTAAGTAGACAGTGAAACATCTCCGACCTTCTCCAGAACACCCACTAGTGTACTGAACACAGGATATAATTAGAAGATTTCATACCCAGATGGATCCGGGCAGAAACAAGAGGGAAAAAACAATTCCTTTCGTCACTGATTGAATAGGGGTTCTGGAGTCAGCAGCTAAAATCTTCCTAAACCCATGCCCTCTCTAGAACATACAAATAACCTCTTTCTTGGGGTTCATTTGAAAGTGTCCTGGAGGGATGTTCTCAGTTTCTGGTTATATTTCTTTCTGTTCTTTTTTCTTCTAAAGTTAAGAAGAGTCTTCAATGAGAGAGAGCAATAGAATTACAGTTTTGGGAGTCAGGAAAACCTGTTTGAATCCTGCCTCGACTGGCTGTGTGACCATGGTTGAGCTTCTCTCTGAGCCTCAGTTTCCTCTTTTGTCAAATGAGGATAATAATATCTTCAGTACCTTACTGAGGGGTATGTTATGAGGATGAAATGAGGCATTATATGTGAAGCAGAAGTGTCAGATATGCAGCCAGAACAAAATCGAAATGTAATTGAGAAATATTTAACAAAATAAATGAAAATATAATACAACACATATAATGTTAATTTGGCCTACAAGGATCTATTTCTAAATGGGTTTGACATTGCTGATGTAAAGCACTTTAAAAACTTTAAGCACTTTATAAAAGCAGTTGCTATTATTCCTTTGGTGTGATAAAGTGCCATTTACTGAACCCTGAAAAATACTCTTTCATTATTCATAGCCTCATAGATCTAGGGCTGGAACAGACTGTTGATCATCCTTTTATTTATTTATTTTGCTTTTTGGAGGGGGAAGGGCAGGGCAATTGGGGTTAAGTGACTTTTGCCCAAGGTCACATGGCTAGTAAGTGTTAAATATCTGAGGTTGGATTTGAACTCAGGTCCTCCTGACTCCAGGGCCAGTGCTCTATTCACTGTGCCACCTAGCCACCCCACATCCTTTTCTTTAAAAAAAAAAAAAGTAAGTTTAATTTTACTTTTAGCTCCAAATTTTTTCCCTATTTTTTCACCTGTCCTTGAGAAATCAAGAAAAGGAAAACCCATTACAAGCATATATAGCTGAACAAGATAAATTCCTGTGTTGACCATCTGCAAAAAAAAGGGTCTCAATCTGCGTTCCATCAGCTCTCTAACTGGTGGGCAGCATGTTTCAAGAGTCATCTGGAATTGTGGCTGATCATTGGGTTGTCAATCACCTTCTTCTCTCCTCTCATTAGAGAATATTAATTCAGGATCCTGTTCTCTCTTGATTCTCCTCCAACCTGTCTGATTGTACCTTCTCAGTCTCCTTGGCTTGGTTTTCATCCCTTTCATGCCCCTTAACCCTAGGTTTCTCCTAAAGCTCCGCTCTGGGCTCTCTTCTCTCTCTTTTTTTTTTTAATTAAGCAATCAGGGTTAAGTAACTTGCTCAAGGTTACACAGCTTCTGGGTGTGGTGCTTGCTGAGTGTTTGAGCCCGGGATTCGATCTCCAGGTCGTTCTGACACTGGAGCCAGTGCTCTTACTCGCTGTGCTACCTGGCCGCTCCTCTCTTCTCTTTTTTTCAATATCTTATCTCACTTAGTGTCTCATTGGCTCCCATGGATTCAATTATCATCTCTATTCAGATAGTTCCACATCTAGGTGATACAGTGGATAGAGTACCAGGACTAGAGTCAGGAAGACTTGAGTTCAAATCCTGCTTCAGACATTTACCTGCTATGTGACCCTGAGTGAGTCACTTGGCTTCTGTTCGATTCTGTTTCCTCGTCTGTAAAATTGGGATAATAATAACACCTACTCCCAGGGTTGTTGTGAAGATCAGATGAGATAATATTTTTAAATTGCTAATCACAGTACATGGTAGGAGCCATATAAATGTTGACTATTATTATTATTAAATATATAGTTGGTCCTGGTCTCTCCTGAGCTGTTACAGTCCCTTATCACCATCTGCTTTTTGGATATCTGGAATTAGATATCCTTCAGGCACTGCAAACTCCACAGATCCAAAATAAGATCCATCAGCTTTTCCCCTGAAGCCCTTGACTCTTCAAAACTTTCCCTTTGGGGCAGCTGGGTGGTGCAGTGAATAGAGCACCGGCCCTGGAGTCAGGAGGACCTGAGTTCAAGTCTGGCCTCAGACACTCGACACTTAATAGCTGTGTGACTTTAGCCAAGTCACTTAACCCCAATTGACCTGACTCCCCCCCCTGCAAAAAATAAAGAAACAAAAAACAAAACAAAACAAAACTTCCCTGTTACTGTTGTGGGCATGACCATCCTCCCTGTAACTCAGGCTTATAACCTCAGTGTCACCCAAGCTCATTGCTCTCACCCAGCCCCCATCTAATGCATCACTAAATGTGCTAGTTTCTACCATCACATTTCATATATATATGTACATGTATATATGTATGTATGTGTATGTATGTGTTTATATGTATAGATATGGATAGATAGATAAAAACAAAAAACAATCCCTGCCCCAAAGGAGGTATATATATATTTTTTAATATAAGCAATCAGGGTTAAGTAACTTTCTCAAGGTTACATAGCCAGTTATTTCTGGGTGTGGTGCTGAGTATCTGAGCCCAGGATTTGATCTCCAGATCATCCCGACACTGAAGCCGGTGCTCTTACTCGCTGAGCCACCTGGCCACCCCTAAGCAATTGGGGTTAAGTAACTTGCTAAAGGTTACATGGCCAGGTGTTTCTGGGTGGGTGCTAAGTGTCTGAGCCCAGGATTTGATCTCCAGGTCATCCTGACACTGGAGCCAGTGCTCTTACTTGCTGTGCTACCTGGCCGCCCCCAGGAGGTATATTTTAATGGGAAAAAAAAAACATGTAAATAATTAAGTACATACAAGATATATACAGAGTGGGGGCAGCTAGGTGGAGCAGTGAATAGAGCACCGACCCTGGAGTCAGGAGAACCCGGGTTCAAATATGGCCTCAGACACTTAACACTAGCTGTGTGACCTTGGGCAAGTCACTTAACCCCAATTGCCCAGCCTTCCCCCCTCCAAAAAGGAAAAAAAAAGATATATACAGAGTAGATGGAAGATAATCTCAGAGGGGAAGGTACTAGTGGTAGAGAAGAAGGGCAGGACAGGCCTCCTGCAGAAGGTGGGATGTAAATGGGGTCTTGGAGGACCCCATATATATAAAAATACATATTATGTATATATATATGATCTATAGCCTTCTCTATCATATATATGATCTATAGCCTTCTCCATTATCTATCTTTCTGTCTATCATCTTTCCACCTATCTACCCATCTGCCTGTCTGTCTATCTCTCCTTCTTGCCACTCAAACAGCCACCACCACCCTGATGCAGGCTCTCATCACCTCACAGCAGAACTATTGCAGTAACCTTCTGGTTGTCTCCCCTGTCTTCAGATCTCTTCACACTCCAGTTTATCCTCCTCTCAGTTGCAAAAATGATTTTCCTAAATGCTATCCACATCCAGGAAAGAACTGTGGAGTGTGAATGCAGATTGAGGCATACTGTTTTCTTTCTTGTTTGTTTTTGTCTTTTTTCTTTTTCATGGTTTTTCTCTTTTGTCCTGATACTTCTTTCGCAACATGACTAATGTGGAAATATCTTTAACATGATTATACATGTATAGCCTATATCAGATTGCATGCTGTCTTGGGGAGGGGGAAAGGAAGGGAGGGAGGAGGGAAAACTTAGAACTCAAAATCTTACAAAAGTGAATTTGAAAACTAAAAATAAACACATACATGCATATTTATTTTTTTTTAGAAAAGGTTTTTCCTAAATTGAAGGTCTGACTATGTCACCTCCCTATTAGTAAACTTCAGTGGCTCCTGATTATCTCCAGTATCAAATATAAAATACCATTTGGCGTTCGAGGCCCTTCACAATCTTGCAGTCAGATATCTTTCTAATTGTTGACTTCTTTCCTCCAATGCACTTCATTCTCCTCAGAGTACCCTACATTCCAGAGACAATGGCCTTCCTGTTGTTCTTCTCATATGACAGGCCATCTCCTTACCCTGTCCTGCCTATCCCTTATGCCTGGGATGCTCTCTCCCAACCTCAACCTACTGGCTTCCCTGGTGTCCTTCAAGACCCCATCCTGCTCTTCTTGTCTACCATTGGTACCTTCCCCCCTAAGATTACCTTCATCTACTCTGCATATATCTTGTATGTACTTAATTATTTACATGTTGTTTTTCCCATTAAAATATACCTCCTTTGGGGCAG
>NW_027185764.1:9865650-9914191 GCF_028583685.1 Petaurus breviceps papuanus
ATCTATCTATCTATCTATCTATCTATCTATCTATCTATCTATCTATCTAATTTACCTTTCTTTGTATTACCAGTGATAAGCATGGTGCCTGGCCCATAGTACATATTTAATAACTGCTTGTTGATTGATTGAGAGACAAGGAAATTAAGGCCTTTGAGTAGGCAAGCATAAGTAATGATAGTTAATCTCAAGAAGAGATGTAAATTTCCTAATAGTTTAGTATCCTAAAGAATAAAAGAATATTCTAGATATGATGAGAATCTGCATATGACATTTCTAACTTGAGACAATCAAATTGCATTTGACTTTGTCAGCAAATGACTTTTGATCACCCACGTGTACAGGGAACTGAGATGAGGATGCAAAGTTATATGGTGGGGTCTTTACTTTCAAGAGACTCTAGCACTTTTAAAAATAGAACTTTATTGATATCTTTTTTTTACATTGCATACATTTATCTTTATATCCTGCCCCTGTATCCCCAGAATGTCATCCCTTAAAACAATTTTTTTAAGAAGGAAGAATAGAACAAAATTCAGTAAAATTAGTCAATTCATCAAAAAAAAAATTCTGACATTTCATACACATGAACCCCAATCTCAATAAGGATATAGTACTGTGGAAGTTTGAAAGAAATTAAGAAGAGCTAGGCTGTTTGCGTAGACTGGAATTCGGGGTTTTTTAGCCTTTCCTGAGGTGATCAGGTTCTAGAGTTGAAAACCACAAGACTGATTGAAAAACCGAGGAAGCAAATTTATTCAATTTAAAGTGAAAAATAAAAATCCTGAACAAACGTTGTGCCTGGACAATGAGTTGGTTGGGGCCCAGCATAGAAAAGGAGAAAGAGAGTAGGCTATGGGATGTTATGTAATGATTTTAGTGACCCTGAGCTTCTCCCCAAAACAAAGTTTCATTTTTTAATACCAATGATCTTTTTTTTTTAAAGCAATCGGGGTTAAGTAACTTGCTCAAGGTTACAATGCCAGTTATTTCTGGGTGTGGTGCTAAGTATCCGAGCCCGGATTTGATCCCCAGGTCATCCCGACACTGGAGCTGGTGCTCTCACTCGCTGAGCCACCTGGCAGCCCCACCAATGATCTTTTGGTGCTCTTATATGACTGTAATGGAATACCATCATCTCTGAAGGATTCAAGTTGAAGGTCACTCATAGTATAATGGGAGAAGAGCATGGTGGGTATGAGTAGATAATATCACACATCACCAACCAAGAATTACTGAAAAGAAACTCTATAAAGGAGGCATTCTTAACCTGAGGTCTATTAATTTTTTAATATTTTGATAATTGTATTTCAATGAAATTGGTTTCCTTTGTAGTCCTATGTATTTTAGTTTAACAATTAAGACCATTATTCTGAGAATGGATCCATAGGGTTCACCAGATTGACAAAGGGTTGCACGCCTCAGAGAAAAAAGCTAAGAACCCTTGGTGAAAGGATTCATCTGAGAGATGTGTGCTTTGAAAAGAAGGTGGGACAATCATATAACAAGGAAAAGAGACAAGTGATAGACAACACACATGTTCCATAGGTTTCCACATAATTTAAAGACTAGTGGAATATCTTTTAGCATGTTGGACCTACTGTGGAGGATTTTCATGGGAGCACATGGACATCCTTTAGGATGAAAGACCCTGAATGGATTGTGATCTGCATCATTGGAAAGAAGAGTCACATATGACATCAGAAACATCAAAATTTCAAAAAGTATAGCTTCTACATGAATTGGATGTTTGGTTCAGTAAAGTCTCTGATAGAAGTCAGTCAGTCAGTCAGTCAAGAAGCATTTATTAATCACTTACTATATGCCAAGGTACAATGCTAAGTTCTGAGGTTACAAAGAGATGTCTGCTAGATAGGTAGATAGATGATAATAGACAGATGATAGATAAATGATGGATGATAGATAGAGGATATAGATAGATGATGGATAGATAGACAGATAGGTAGATAGATGATAGATGATGGATGGATGGATAGATGGATAGATAGATAGATACATACATACATAGATAGATACATAGATAGATAGATAGATAGATAGATAGATAGATAGATAGATAGATAGATAGATAGATAGACAGACAGATAGGTAGATAGATGATAGATGGATGGATGGATAGATAGATGGATAGATAGATAGACAGATAGATGATAGATGGATAAATCAAATGTTAGGTCTTTCTTTGTATTCTCAAAAAAAGCTGCCATGTAAAATAAGAAAGTTGGATTTGGTAGCCTCAAAGGTCCCTTCTCACTCTAAATTTCTTATCCAGCGATGGCACTGATTATTGGCCAAAACTACAGCTAAAGAAACAGCCAAAGAGGGAAACGAGGACAGCATTCTATTCACAGGGCTTAGTTATGCCTACATGAGTGGTTAGAAATGTACCCTGAAAACTTGTTCTTTGAGAAATGTATAGGTCAATATAATTCAGTTATTTTGCAATTCTAAGAAACTGAGGGACTTATTCATGGTCAAGCCATAGAGCTATTTAGTATCAGAGGCAGAACTAAAACCCAGATCTCCCGTCTTTCAGCTGAGTAGCTCTTGTCAGCTACCTTTCCCTAGGCCAACATCAAGCCCACCTTGCACCCTCTCCACGTGAAATTACTTCGTAACTGTCTTCTACTTCAGTCTCTGCCTACATGTACACGCTCCTTTCTGCCAAACAAACATAAGCTTTTTAAAGGAACAGTTTTACTTTGTCTCAGTATCCCCATTATGCAGCCAGATGGCTCAATGGATTAAGCACCAAGCCTGGAGTCAGGAACATCTGAGTTCAAATCTGCCCTCAAGACTCCTACCAGCTGCGTGACCCTGGTCACATTGCTGAACCTCTCTGCCTCAGTTCACCCACCTGTAAAACGGGAGTGAGGATAACATCTTCCTATGAGGATAAAATGAGTTAGTTTTTCTAAATCTCTTTGTAAACCTTAGAGTGCTATTCAAATACTAGGCAGTCATCAATGAAGAAGCATCTTCGAGACTCAATAAATAGAGTGTTGGGCCAGGAGTCAGGAAGACCTGAGTTCACATGTAACCTCAGACACTTACTAGTTATGTGTCTCTGGACAAGTCTCTTAACCTCTTTCTGACTTGCAAGCAGCGAGGTGGTTCAGTGGGATAGAAAGCTAGGCTTGGAATCAGGAAGACCTGAGTTCAGTTCTGGCCTCAGAGACTTACTGTGTGACCCTGGGTGAATCATTTAACCTCTGTTTGTCTTAAAGGAAATAGTAAACCACTCCAGTATCTTCACCAAGAAAATCTCACGGACAGCATTGGCAGGATGTTGTCCATGGGGTCATGAAGAATCGAACATGACTGAATAACTGAACAACAATGACAATGGCCAATGAAGTCTCCTAATTTCAGGTCTAGTAACCTCCCTCACTTGTCAGCAGCCCATGGCTTTGTAATGAGAGATTGTTACAGGCACGGTCAGGACCAAAGCATTATACCTTGTGATTGCTCTTTGGATGTATGGGGATTATCAGAGAACAAGCAGGTCCCTGCCCTTGTTCAGATGAATTGAAAAAGGGTCAACACACAACTACAGGAGGGTGTGGTAAGAATTGGATAGGATAAGACCATGACATAGAGGAAAGAATACAGGACAAGGAGTCGGCATCCTGGGATCTGCCAGGTGTGCGACATAGACTCCTGGGCTTTCGATTTCTTTCTCTGTAAAATGAGAGAGTTGCTACTAGATGATATCTCACACCTCTTCCAGCACTCATTTCCTATGTTCTGGGATTTCTTTTGGATCTGATGTACTATTTCTCATTTCCTTTTTTTTTGGTAAAGCGATTAGGGTTAGGTGACTTTCTCAGGGTCACATAGTTAACGTAAAGTGTCTGATGTCAGATTTGAACTCAGGTACTCATGAGTCCAGTGCCAGTGCTCTATCCACTGCACCACCTAGCTACCCCCTGCTTTCCATTTTCTAAAGCCCATTCCAACTTTTAACACTTTGTGTTTTGTGTTCTAAGGTTCCTCACAGCTAGAACATCTTGTGTTCTATAATTCGGTACTTTTGAGGGACTAATAATGAAGCATCAACTTTGCTTGTTTGTGAGCCCAAATGTTACACTTCCAGATCTGACACCTCACTTGTCTTTACCTGTAGTATGGACATGATGCTTTCTCAGTCAATTGTCCTGTTCCTTCCTCCCACCTGGCAGCTTATCTAGTGTGCCACTGTTCCAAAATTATTCTTGGCTGCTGTCCAACTCCTTGCTTTGATATCTATGCCCAATATGCCCAAATCCCCATGCATCCATGCTGAAGATATTGTGCCTCCTAGACTAGCAAACACACAGATCTAGTCCAAACTTCAGCCACTGTCCAACAGGAACCCTTACTACTAACTTGGCAGTTTTTGAAATAATAATAATTTTTTGAAAACTTTTATATTTTTTCCAATTACGTGCAAAACCCATTTTTAACATTCATTTAAAAAATGTTGGCATGCCTAATTCTCTCCCTCCTTCCTTCATATGCCCCCTCCTTGAAAAGGCAAGCAATTTGATAAAGATTATACATATGTAGTCATGCAAAACATATGAAATAATAATAATAACTCACACTTACGTGGCATTTAAAAATTCAAAGGCAGGTAGGTGGCATAGTGGATAGAGTGCTGGGTCTGGAGTCAGAAAGATCTGGGTTCAGATTTGACCTCAGACACTAACTATGCAACCCTAATCTAACCTAGAAAGTCATCTAACCTCTGTCTACCTCAGTTCCCTCATCTATAATATGGGGATAAAAATAGCACCTTCCTCCCAAGGTTGTTGTGAGGATAAAGTAAACTATTTGTAGAAGACTTTGCAAACATTGAAGTGCCATTATAAACACTAGCCATCATTATCATTTTTATTGACAAAGCACTTTTCTCACAATCCTATGGGGTGGATTGTGCCAGTATGGTCATCCTTTTGTTTTCCAGATGAGAAAACTGAGGCATAGAGAGCTTAAGTAACTTATCCAGCTTCAAACAGGTCATAATTGCTCTATGTCTCTTGACTCCTGGGTCCAGAATTTATTCCCATTTTACTATGTAGCCATACTATATCTACTGATGTCTAAAGTTAGACATCAGACACTATAAGACCATTGACTTGGCCATTCCTGGGTAAAAATAAGGGTAGGGAGGAAAGAGGGAAATCACCATGTGCTTCCTCTCCCCTGACCCTTTCCCCCAAATCTTGCCAAATGTTTAGGCAAGTGACTCAGGTTTAAATGGACATCAGAAATAGTCTTCTAAGGGGAAAGAAGTCAGAGAATGTGTAACATGAGGGGTGTGTGGGATGGGAGAGGATATGACTGTGGCCTGCTTTTGCTGCAATAATCATGATGGTGTTTGGTGTTGAGGTGCCATTGGCGGGGAGGGGAGAAGAATAGAGTGTCATAGTAGAAATAGAGCATTGGATTTAAAGATAGGAACCATGAGCTTGAGCCCTGCTCTAGTAGTTCCTAGATATAGGACTAAGGGCAAGTCATTTAAGCTCTCTGAGCCTTGGTTTCCACATTTATAATAAACAAAAAATATTCAGATGGATTTGTGATCTTACTGAATCAAGAATTCCCTCCAGTGATTCAGACTGTAATCCAGCTATGTCTGGTCATTCAGTGCAACTCATCTGTGTCCCCCACAAGTTCACTACTAGAAGGGCCCCCTTCCCAACAAGCTAGAGACCATATGAAGGGTGCCAGTAGAACCCCCCGGAGGTTCACCCCTTGCTCTCACCGTGTGACCAGCTCATTTTCTCTTCATATCATACAATTCCTCAATGATGTCCTTTATCCCCATTCCTCTTTGTTTACATGCTATGGTCTGCTCACAGCTGCCAGGTACCTCTCTCCATTGTCTTTTATGGGATGTCCATTCTTAAGCCTTTGGAAGCAGTGGTATTTGCTGTCATCTAGTAGTATAGTGGGGACAATCATTCTTAGATAATAGGGCTGTTGTGAGGAAATCCCTTTGTAAACCTTAAATTATTATAAAAATATAAAAGTATTCTTATTTAGGGTTTGGTTATACATAGAAAAACCTCAGATTTGGGGGGTTTGGGGAGGGTAGAATTAGGCAGCTACCTCCTTTACCTCCACTGGCTGCCACTTCTCAGATAGTAAGAGGGGGGAAAGTCCCCCTGAAATTTGAGGGCCTGGGGTGCTCTCCCAAATTTGTTTTACCTTAAAGCAGGAGTTCTTAGCCTTTTTTGTGTCATAAATGCTTTTGGCAGTCTAGTGAATCTTATAATGTTTTTAAATGCATGAAATAAAAGACAGAATTATCAAGGAGACAAATTATATTGGAATACAGTTATCAAAGTCTTTTTAAAAAGAAGTTCGCAGATCCCAGGTTAAGAACCCCTGCCAGAGATAATGGCTTTGTATATTAGAAAGGAGGAAAGAGAATGATTGTATTTCAGATAGCCAGCTGGGGCCTCTTCACTCTGTGTGGGGGCAGCTAAGTGTGCAAAAACAGACACAGCTAATTGCAGAAAAATCTAAAATGTCATCTGCCAAAATATAGGTTACAGCGGAAATGTTCTCCTGCAGAGTCCCACGCGAAATCAAACAACAGATTTTCAGATGGAATTTAGACCCTTGTGTTTCTTGTTCCCACTGTTTCTATCAGCCGAGGGTTGAGGGGGTGTCATCTAGCACGTTCCCCTCCTCCAGGCTCCTCCTCTTTTTCATTTTCAGCTTTGATGCTCTTTGACAAGCAAGCATACCTCAATCTTCCATTCCCATTCCAGGCTTTCTCCAGTCTCCCTATGGCACCATCTCAAAAATTTGACTTTAGCCTTGGTTTCCCAAAGAGAGAGCCATAATGAGGTCTATAGACCTGTTTACTGCTTAGGGGAGGAGATTTTCATTTGTAAATGAAGAAAAAAAGAGTGTGAGATGGTAAAAGGGGGGGGGAGGCTGGGGCTTAGGGAAAGTTCGACTTTGGGGCTTCCTTTGATTCGTGAGACAGAGAGGCCTTTGTTCAGTAGTCCAGTGGGTTTTCTTTAGCTCTCTGTCTCAGGGAAATGGGACCAGCATAAGACAGGCACCAACCCAGGCCTGGAGGGGAACCCTTTAGCAGTCCCCAACAACCTGTGCATGTTAATTCCAGGGAAGGCTCTGGGCCTCTTTTCTAGTTTGACAGCTTCACAAAACCCAACAAACTCAAAGGCAGGAAAGGAGAGACAGGGAGCAGAGCTGAACCACTTTCCCCTCGGTGGGCTGCATTGCCGGCTCTCTGTTGGGGCAGGTTGGAACTTCAGGACACAATAGTCTGCTGCACAGTGGGGGGAGGTAGAAGAGACCGTTTGTCATATTAAGCATGTGCCTAACGCTAAGCCTCGTAAATCCTTTTCCATAGACATCTGTCTGTTCCTAGGGAAGCCACTTGATTGAAACATATTTGTTTTTAGATATATCCAATGCAGGAGTTTGTTTTGATTGACTATGCCTGCTTGTTAAAAGGATTTTACTTTTGTTTTTGTTTTTCAGGGGGTGGGGGAACAATGGGATTCCAAGAAGAGAAAATGGATTTTTGTCAAGCCAAGGGAATCCACTTACTGGCAGTATTTCCCTAGACAAACCACTTAACCTCTCTGTACCCCCCACTTCCTCCTCTGTAAAATAGAGATGATTAATTAGCACCAAACTTAGAGTGCAGTTGTAAGGATCAAATAAAATAATGTATGTAGTGTGCCTTGCAAACCTTTAAATATTGTGCAAACTCAAGTTACTATTATAGGCAGTGTAGTATAGTGGGTAGGAAGCTGACTTTGCAGTCTGGAAGACTTGGGTTTCAGTTCTGCACTTGACACTGACTGTTGTTCAGTCGTTTTTCTGCTGTGTCTGTCTCTTCATGACCCCATTTGGGTCATGAAGTATCTTGGCAAAGATACTAGAATGGTTTGCCATTTCTTTCTTCAGCTCATTTTACAGATGAGGAAACTGAGGCAAACGGGATTAAGTGACTTGCCCAGGGTCACACGGCTAGTAAGTCTCTGAGGTTGGATTTGAACTCAAGAGTCTTCCTGACTGCAGGTCCTAGTGTTCAATCCACTGTGCCACCTAGCTGCCCTACTGTACTGACTGTACCTTTAGACAAATCATTAGCTTCTCAATGTCCCCAGCCAACTCTATAAGACTATAAATTGCAGAGCAAATACTGATTTACATTAGTAAAGGGAATTTTCTCCATAGGAGTTCCCTATACCAGAGAAATCGTAAGTCTAGGCCAAATAATAATAATAATAATGATAACAATAACAATAACAATATTCTTATTATACAGCACAAAACAATTGTCTAATTGCATCTAGAGGCAGAACTACATTCTTCGAATACCAGCCCTAATGTATGGAATGGAGGGTAAGAAGAAAGACGCTCTAAGGATGAACCTATTGATTGAGGTTCCTAGGACATGACATCATCTAACACATACTAGCCTACTTTGGACCAGGCAGGAGATGTGTGTAAATGCAGTGGGGGATGGGAGTGGGGGACAGGGAATGGCATAGTGAACAAAGCTGGGGGCTCCTAAGCCTTCACTTGTGGCTGCCTGACCAAAGTGCTTTTCTCTTAATGTTTCTACTTAGAAGATCTCCGTTCATGCTGAGTAGGAAGGCTCTGTAAAAATTATTCCAGTAAGAGACAGTGTGAGTGCTGGGTTGAGGGCTCTGTGCTTCCCTAGGGGATGCAGAGCCCTAAGGCGAATCATAGGTAGGGGAGGAGAGGACTGGGGAGATAGCAGGGAAGGTAGTCTGTTACAATGAACAATAGGATAGGAGCAGGGAATGGGAAGGGGACATTTGGAGATCTTCATCCCTCATCCACAATTACAGAACTGTTCCTTTGGTGTGTAATGGCTTCTCTTGGAGCTTTGTGATCTAGCTAAATGAACACTGACAAGACCTGGGTTAAAACCTGGTTTTGTTATTTAGGTTCTGTGAGACAGTTACTTCCCTCCACTAGGCCTCAGATACCACATCTGTAATTCAGTCTAACCCAATAAGCATTTGTTAACCATCCATTGTTTTCAAGTCACTGTGTTAGCTATAGGTGATAAAAATGAAAATTTAAAAACAGTGGGTTATAAAATGAGGGGGTTGAACTAGATAACTTCTATGGCTCTGTCCAGCTTTAAAGCCCATTCACTCAATCATTCATTCATTCGTTCATTCATTCATTCGTTCGTTCATTCATTCATTCAATCTAGCTGACCCCAGGACATGTTTCATATCCCATCCATCAAGACATCTTGCCTTCTGCTCTGCTGTGCAGGGATCCCCTTTCTTCTATCTTGCTTTTGCTGTGGAAACATTAAATCAAGTCATTATTTCAACAGTTACTAGAAAGGATGTGATAGCCTACTTACTGCCCTATGACTCACAATTCCTGTATCTACCTAAACCAAAACTCTCTTTGCTGACCACCACACTTCTATGTGTATGTGTTGTATTCCCCTAATAAATTGTAAGCTGCTTGAGGGTAAGAGCTTTCTCAGTTTTGTATGTGTATTCCCAGCACCTTACACAGTGCCTGGCATATAGTAAGTGATTGATAAATGCAGTGTGATTGATTGAATAAGCATTTGTCAAAAGCATATTCCATGTGTCAGGCATTGCGCTAGGCACTGAAGGCTACAAAGACAAAATAAAATTGTCCCTGTGCTCAAGGAGCTTACAGTCAATTGGGAATAAATATCATAAATGTGTAAGAGCGATTACAGCATCGTTTGGGGAGAAGGAAAGAGGGTACTAGCACTAAAGGGATGTGAGGAAAGAATACGAGGCTGGTCAAGTTAGTGCTCTACGCAGCACTCTAAGTTTGTTATTGTTCACCCTTCATTCTCCAAGGGGACCTATGACATCATGACGGTGGTGTCTTGACTGAAGTGTGAATTGGATTTAAACTATGAGTTTCAGAGAAGGTGCTGACCTGTATGGGTAGAGGAACTTCATGAAATCACCAATCCAGTTCCTATTCCCTATTCCAATGATGGGACAGCTAGGTGGTGCAGTGGATAGAGCACTAGGAATTGGAGTCAGGAAGACTCATCTTCCTGAATTCAAATCTGGCTTCTGACACTTACTAGCTGTGTGACCCTGGGCAAGTCACTTAACCCTGTTTACCTCAGTTTCCTCATCTGTAAAATGAATTGGAGAAGGAAATGGCAAATCATTCCAGTATCTTTGCCACAAAAACCCCAAATGGGGTCACAATGAGTCGGGCACAACTGAAATGAGGGGACAACATTTCAATAACAGGTAAAATAATAGACAAATGATAGATAAATTATAAATAGGTAAGTGCTAGATAGATGATAGATAAATGATAGACAAATAGATAAATGATTGAGTGATGCTGGCTAGATAGGTGATGGATAGATAGATAGATAAATAGATAGATAGATAGATAGACAGATAGACAGACATATAGATTAAACTTTACATCTTCTTTGTATTCCCAGAAAGGAGCACTATTTATAACCATCTACCCTACCCCACCTTCCAGGGCCTCTGTGAAATGTGGGGGGAGGGAGGGCAGAGTTAGGGATATGGAGAAGGAAATCTCTAACTCCATAACAGAGTGGTCTTTTCTCATATCCACTCTCAAGCTGGTCTCTCCTCTATCTGTGTACATGAATGAATGAGCCATCATTTTCTGTGCTCTAGAAACCAATTCCATTCTCCCTCAACCTCTATTATATGGGCATCCAATTTTCCCCCTGACTGAGAATGATAAACCATATAGAATATGTTTTAAACAAGATGTCAAAATATTGTCTCAAAGTGACATTGAAGTAATTATTATTTATATTTGATCAAAAGCCCATTATCTCCTTCCTACTTTACTGAACAAAAGCACTAGATATGAGAGGGGTCAAAGGAAATAGAATTATTTATTGTTACTTTTTTCCCCAGGAGTGGTGACTACAATGTCACAGGACCAAAACGTAGAGGGGACCAAATATAGGATCCTGTGTGGATCCAAGAAATGCTGTCCATAACATTTCCCAGGCAGGAAGAGTCCAAGAGAGACCAAAATGGTCTATATTCTAGACAGGCATGTTGGAATTTTGAATCAAATGACTGGGTTCAAGTTTTAGACCTGCTTCTTAATATTTATGTCCTTGGCCAGTCAGATACCTTACCTGGGTCTCAGATTCTTATCCCAGTCAGTCTGTCAGTCAATAAATTTTTTTTTCAAACTTGACCTTGGCGGGTTTTTTTAATTCCATATGTCACTGTGAATTTGGTATAATTCAATCTGTTGTGATAGTTATTCCTGTGCTTAATACCTAAGCAGCCAGCAAGCTTCAGAGGGAGGTTTAATTACCCCTATACAAGCGATACATCAAAGGCGGTCCCTGAGGGATGAGGTCCTTGGAGTCCCCCCTGAGCATTTCACATTTGTGTCCGATCAGGATCCCTGAGAAGAACAGCCCCCAAAAGTCCTTCATCCCTACGCAGAAGACTGAAAAGAGGACTTAATTGTCCTTCTTAGATTTGCCATTGGCGTATGGTACCCAACCCAGAATCAGACGCCAGTCAGTGGCCCAAACTAGCCCTACAGCACCAACAGCATCCGTGTGCCTGCTGTGGAAAGCCAGTACTTCACCAGCTCCTTGTAGCGCGGCCCAGGAACTTGTTCAACATCGCTGCCCCACTCAGCTTGGCCTGCTCCTCAGCCTGTCGGTGGGTCCGGCTCAGGGTCACCCCGGTCCTTAGCGACAGGACGCCAATAAATATTTATTAAGTGCTAACAAAGGCCAAAGATGGTCCCTGCTTTCAAGGAGCTCGTTGTCTAATGGAGGAAACAACATACAAACGACTATAAACAAACAAGATACATGCAGGATAAACTGGGGATAATTAACAGAGGGAAAGCACTAGAATTGAGAGAGATTGGGAAAGACTTCTAGCAGAAGGTGGGATTTTAGCTGGGACTTAAAGGAAGACAGGGAAGCCAGAAGTCAGAGATGAGAAGGCAGATCATTCCAGGCAGGGGGAAAACCAATGGAAATGCCTGGAGTCAGGAGATGGGGCACCTTTGTGTGAGGAACAGTAAGAAGCTCAGTGTCACAGGATTACAGAGTATGTGGTGATGGGAGAGAAGACTCACGGAAGGTATGAGAAGATTGGAAAGGTGAGGGTGGGGAACAGGCTATGGAGGACTTTGAACACCAAACAGAGGGTTTTATATTGATCCTAGAGGTAATTGGGAGCAATTGGAGCTTTTTGATAGGGGATAACATGGTCAGACCTGCATGTGAGGAAGATCACTTTGATAGACTGGAATGGGGAGAGACTTATGGCACACCAACCAGCAGGCTATTGTTGTTGTTCAGTCATTCTGCCATGGCTACTTCTTAGTGACCCAGTGCATAGCTTGCCAATACTGTCCTTAGGGTTTTCTTGGCAGAGATACTGGAGTGCTTTGTTATTTCCTTCTCCAGTGAATTAAGGCAAACAAAGGTCAAATGACTTGTCTAGGTCACACAGCTAGTAAGTGTCTGAGGTCAGATTTGAACTCAGGTCTTCAGACTCCAAGCCCAGCACTCCATTCTTTTTACCACCCAGCTTTCATCCAAGCGAGAAGAGATGAGGACTTGAACCCCAGTGGTTGTAGTATCAGAGAATACCACAAGAGATATACAAGAGATTTTACTAAGATACTGTTACCAAGGCCTATAACAATAGACTTTGACAACAGATTGGATATGGAGGGGAGGGGAGAGAGAATGAGGAGCCTGCTGGACTGGGAGGATGTCGAAAATAGTAAGGAAATTAAGAGGAGGGGGAGGTCTGGGGAAAAGATAAGGAGTTTGGTTTTGGATATGTTGAGTTTGAGATGTCCGTGAGACATCCACTTTGAGAATGCCCGATAGTCAGTTGGAGATGTGAGATGGAAGGTTAACAGAGAAGTTAGGACTGGACAAGCTAATCTGAGACATCAGCATAGAGATATAGCTGAATACCTGGGAGCCGATGAGTTTACCAAGTGAAATAGTGTAGAGGGAGAAGAGAAGAAAGCCAAGAAAAGAAGACCAAGACTTGTGGGACGTTCATGGTTAGTCTGATCTGGATGGAGATGCAGCAGAGGAAACAGAAGGAATGATCAGAGAGGTAAAAAGAAAACAGAGAGAGTAGTAGAAGAAGAGAAGGGTGGATCTGGGCTCAAATCCTAGCTCTGTTACTTACTACATTGTATCTGTACAACCTTGGGGGAGTCATTCACCTCTGAGTGTGAATTTTCTTGTATATGTGATAAGGGGGTTGGGTTAGATGACCTCTGAGGTCCTTTACAGCTCTACATCTAGCCTCTTGTGACTGGATGATTTCTAGGAGCTCCTCTAACTCTCAGATTGTATGGGTTTAACTCCCGATCTTGATCATCCCAAATAAGGTTTGGCAGGCCACTCTGGAGGAAGATAATGCCTCAGGAAGTGATTGTGGGTGAAGAGAGACCCCTTAGAAGGAGTATTAGTGTTTCAGGAAAGAATTCCACTGACCTAAGGTACAGTAGAATTTGGGCTGCAATGGACTGACCTCTGGTCTGACTCAGGTAGATACAGTTTCCTAAATCTGGTTCACTGGGACAAGCCTTTAACCCTTGTCAAGACTCCATTGTAGAGCCTTGAGTCAGTACTTTGAGTGAGGAGATCAAATAATATCCTCTTTACCTTGTGTGGGTGGGGAGCAGTCTGGGAGCTTTGTGTATATTAAGCAGCTCAGTGGCACAAGAGAGGGTGTGTTGGATTTTGAGTCAGGCAGTCTTGAGTTCAAAATCTAGCCTCAGATACTTCCTCCTTGTGTGACCCTGAGCATGTCACTTTTCTTTGCCTCAGTTTCCTTATCTGTTAAATGCTAATGATAATAGCACATACCTCCCAGGGTTGTGAGGACAAAACAAGATAACATATCTAAAGCTCTCTGCAAACTTTAAAATCCGACCTAAATGCTAGTGGTAGTGATGGTGGTGGTGGTGGTAGTAGTAGCAGTAGTGGTAGTGGTAGTAGTTGTAAGGAGAAGCTCTAGGCAGAGAGGCCTTTTAAACTCAAGAGTTGGGGTTGTGAGGCCTTGAAATGAGAAGAAGTTGTGAGAGCTACTCATTACCATGCCTGGGAGGACTCTGAAGTCACAGAGAAACTCATGTGAAGGGTAAGTAGCTTAAGGGAGGCCTTCGGGAGAAGGGCAAAAAAGGGAGATTGACTCAGAGAAAAAGGAGAATGCTGAGCAGGTTTGTCCTAGAATGATACCAGTTCAGCAAAGAGCAGGGAGAACCTGGCTCTCTACCAGGAGTAAGAGATGAGAGTTAGGTGAGTTTCCACCCACCCCACCTATTTGTAGAAAGCTCAGCTGACAGAGGGTCCCCTAGTGAACTGGAGGACTGCCTCTCATCCTTTAATTAAATTCAATTAGAGTCTCTGGGGCATTCCTTCAGGGACTGTCTAGAGACAGGTATGAGGCCCAGACAGAAACTGTTGAGCAAGATACTAGTGATTCTGCTGTCCAGGGTCCTGGCAGCTTTTCAGGACTGCAACTGAACTATCGAGATATAGCAGAGTAGGCAGAAGGCACAGAGCCCCAAGGCAACAAGTTAGGAAGGGTAACTGGGAGGGGGCAGATGCTGTTGAACTTCTGGAATAAAACCATTCCAGTTGCCTTCATTAATGTGGTGCTTTGGGACTGGATGCCTAAGGAAGAGAGCCTTGAGGAACTGGTTTGAAGAGGTGATGGTGAAAATCATAGAATTACAAAGTGTTAGCATTAAGAGAGATCTTAGTGATCATCTCTTCCACCATAACCCCCCATCCCCCCCCACACACACATATACACCAACACTCATTTTACAGGCAAAGAAACTGAGGCTCAGATTAGTGATTTAGGATTAGAAGATTATAGATTTAAAGCTTAAAGGCATCTTAGATGTCACCAGCTCCAAACCCTGCTTTTATAGATGAGGGAACAGATTCACAAAGATTAAGTGACTTACTCCAAGTCACACAAGTAGCAGACCCAGGATTTGAACATAGGTTCTCTAACTTCATATCCAATGATTTCTCTACTGTACCATAACTCAGGTTTTCTGACTCCAATTCTAGAATTTTTTTCTATTATTCCACAACATGACCTCTTGGATTGAAATTAGATTCTGCTACTATTTAATTTTAGGCATCTCATTTTTCTTTAGGCCTCAATTTCCTCATCTGTAAAATTAGAAGGTTGGACTAAATCAGGAGTTCTTAACCTGGGGTGTGTACGCTTGTTTATTAAAATATTTAGATGACTGTGTTCTAATACAATTTTTCCTTTGTAATCCTATGTATTCTATTTTATGCATTTAAAAACATGATTTTGAGAAGAGATCCATAGGTTTCACCAAGACTAACAAAGGGGTCCTTGATACAAAAAAGGTTAAGAACCCCTGGACTAGATAGATGATCCGTAAATTTAATCATTCATTTATTAAGCACTAACTACATTCCAGGCATTGTGCTAGATCCTGGGGAAACAAATACCAAGAATGAACTAATCTCTATTCCAAGGTCCCTTCTAGCTCCAACATTCTACGACCTTTCAAGGTCAGGTTATGTATCCAGCTTGCTTTCTGAATTTCCTCTCATCTGCAAATGAGCTGGGCATCTTATGAATGCACTATTGGTGATCTAGCTCTAATCCCTATGATCCTGTGAGAATGATGGTAATGAGGAAGAGGAGAAGAAATAGAAGGAAGATGAGGGGGTTATTTCCAACACATGGGAGAAATGACAGATGCCAAAGGGGGGGGCAGGGATAAAGGGACAAACCTTCCTGGGAACCTAATGCCATTTGGCCCCTGCCAGAGAAGTTGCCTTGAAACATTAGTCCTTGGCCTTGGCAAAAGGAGACTATGCTCATTGGCACCTCAGGGCTTGGCCCACAGCCCATGAGAGCTGCAATTCTTGGCTCTGACACACGGAGATGAATGAATCTATGAGAAGGGATGGACCAAGCCAGTGACTAGATGGACTTCAACAGTTTCCTAAGAAGCCCTTTACAGTTAGAAAATTCTAATGCCTGTGGAGCCTATGGCCTAGCTTAGCCTAACTGACAGGGGAACTAGGTGGCTACTTACACAGCAAGATTTTTGGAGCCTAGAAAGGCTCCCAGTACCTTCAATCTACTTGTTCCTCTCAAGGCCTGAGAGACCTCCAGGTTCACCCCACCCCTCATTTTATAGATAAGGACATATATGCAGAGAGATCAATTGACCTGTACAGCTTAAATCTCCAGCCTCACTTTCTCCTCTGGAACCATCTGGGTCCATTGGTGAGATATAGATCAAGAAAACTAGAGATGAACCTGGATGCAGTGGGGGACCTTGGCCTTTTAAAGCTAAAGTCTTTCCCAAGTCTCAGTTTGACTGAAGTAATGCCCATTCAGTGATTAAGTCTAGGTAAGAAATAAGGCAGAGAATGGCCTCAGTTATCTAGTCAAAAAACAAAAATCAATCTGGAAGAGAAATGGAAATAATGCTATTTACATTCACTCTGAGCCAATCAGGGCCCAAACAATGACCAAGTGGGACTTGGCCTGGGACCTAATGTTGGCCAATCAATGAGAGCCAGAGTGATTTGAGTTTAAGGCAAAGTTCTTAAGAAAAAAAAATCTGGCCAGTAAACCTCAAGATATCTTGTGAGATTTCAGCAATCAAAATTTATATTCCTTTGGGAAGAACAGCACTCACATGTAAAGGAATGATACCCCATGTGAACAGAAAGAAGGGAAGGGAAAGAAGAGAAAAAAGAAGGGGAGAGAGGAGGGAGGGAGGGAGAGGAAGGGAGGGAGAGATGTGTTGCCCAACTGGCCACTGGGACAGCTCCTACTTCTACTCACAGAGGTTGTTTGTCCTTAGTTCTCAAAAAGGACCATGACATCAGGGAAGTGATGCTATGACTTGCAAGTGAATTAGATTACAGAAATGGAGGCCTGTACAAAGTCACCAGACTCACTTTGTCCTCCACAGTCATCTGGGTCCAGTAGCAAGATATAGATCAAGATGACTGGAAATGGCCCTGGATGCAGTGGGAGACCTTGGCCTTTTTTGTTTGTTTGTTTTTTATTCTGGAAAACTTTTTATTGTAGGTGGAATGGGACACAGCTGGACACAGCAAGTTAGATGATTCCAATTTTGTTGGTAACATTTAAAGCATCGTAGTCTGGAGCAAGATGGACATAGGCCTTCTTCTCTCCATCGGGCCAGATCAGTGTGTTGACCTTGGCCACGTCAATGTCATACAGCTTCTTTACAGCCTGCTTGATCTGATGCTTGTTGGCCTTGACGTCCACAATGAAGACTAGGGTGTTGTTGTCCTCAATCTTCTTCGTAGAAGACTCAGTGGTCAAAGGAAACCTAATGATGGTATAGTGATCGAGCTTGTTTCTCCGAGGGGCACTTTTCCTAGGGTATTTGGGCTGCTTTCAAAGTCTTAGCGTCTTGGGTCTCTGGAATGTGGGGGATGTTCGGATCTTCTTCTTTTTGTGGCTATGGTCACCCTTCAGCACCGCCTTCTTGGCCTTCAAAGCCTTTGACTTGGCTTCTGTCTTGGGGGGGCATAATGGCTTCCTTCTTCGACTTTGGTGCCATCTTGGGAGAAAGGCAAGACCTTGGCCTTTTTAAGCTAAGGTCTTTAACAGATCTCAGCTTGACTGAGGACTTCATATTAACTTAGAAAACTACAAGTTGACATTATCTATATTGTATCGTACTTTTATTTATTTTGTTAAACATTTCCCAATTACATTTCAACCTGCTCTTGACTCTTGAACTGGAGTTTGATACCTCTGATCTAGTCCAACACTCATCTGCATTGGACCACCTGATGATAACAAGGCATTTTATGATCACAAAACACTTTGTGTGTCTTATTTGATCTTCACAGCCCTGTAAGGCTGGTAGTGAAGGTGCTATTATCCCCATTTTGCAGATGGAGAAATTTAGGCTTAGACAGTTTAAGTGACTTTCCCAAAAGCCTAGTTAGTTGTATAACCAGAAAAGGATGCCTAAAATGCAGATACCTTCGGAGAAAGAAGTTGAATGATTTAAACTCAATATAAGATGTAAATGGTTGATATAAAGAATGCTGCTAAGAGGAAGTAGGAAGGGAACCAAACATAGAGAGAGGAAAATTGGGTCTGAGAAGGCAAATTGCCAACTTAACAGATTAGGAAGATTGGTCCTGGACATCAGCCCAGGTTCTCAATTACCTGGGTTAAAATTGTTTTACAGGAAGATTCATGAGTTTCTCTCTGCCAGGGAGTGGTGACCTGAGTTGGATCTTCTCACATGATAGAGGTCATACTGCCTATCAAGAAACATTGTGATATGGTGGAAAAGATCCCAGGAAAATAATCATCAGAAGATTTTGTTTCCAAATCTAGTTCTTAGGTTAGTAGCTATATGACCTTGGGCAAGTCTCTGTTTCTTTGTAAAAGGGAGATTATTATCCCTGCCTATCTCATATTGTAAAAATAAAATAAGGTAATAGACATCAAATGCTTTTATAAACCCAGTGTTATATATGTATGATATTACTATTACCGACCAAAGACCCTCTGACTCTGGATTCCAGAATATAGAATCAAGGCTTTAGACAGTCAGTCAAGAAACATTTATTAAGCACTACTGTGTGCTAGAAATTGTGCCAAGCACTGGAGATATATAGAAAGGCAAAAGACAATTCTTGCTCTCAAAGAGCTCACAGTATAATGTGAGACCAGAAGAGGCAAATTTTGATGGAAGAAAGATGGGAGATTTTTTGTTTGTTGTTGGGGTGGGGTATTTTTAGATAATACATTTAATACCAAATATCAGTCTGTCCCTTCCTGCATACACTTAAGTCTAGCCAGGTCCAAAGCTCCTAAGACTAACATGAGGATCTCTTCCACAGAGAGAGGGTCTTTAGTAGCAAAGTGTTCTCTTATTTTGGACACATTTGGGGCCCTCCTTTAAATCTGCTTAGTTTGTGCAGACTGGCAGCTTAGGGTAGTACCACTGAATTTGAAGTTAGCTCTGATAAGAGCAGATAATCTTAAAGGGCCTTTCTAGTTCCAAAGCTTGTGATTTTAGCACAGTATGGGTTTTTTTTTCCCATTTTGAGGAGATGTCATCCAAGGGAGGATTTGAGTCACACTAGTATGACAGATATATTCTGTCCTTAACACTCTCGCAGCACAGAAACCGTCACTTACAGGTGTCATGTCTGAACATATGCACTGTTCTGTTATGTATTTAAGCAATCATAGCCTTGCAGATGGTTTTCTCCAAATCTGTAGGCCTGTAGACATTTTAAAAATATTTCATTGATATATTTTGTTTTTACGTCATTTTTTCCTTAGACCATCCTCTCTCCCACTAAGCCTTCCCTTTTAACAAAGAATAAAAACATTAAAACAAAACCAATCAACAGATAAAACCAGCCTGAGAACAGATGCAGAATTTACCACCTACTTTTCCTACATCTCTTTTGAGAGGAGAAAAATGTGTTTTATCAAATAATTTTATGACTCAAGATTGGTAATTTCAATTAATTCATTTTCACAGCCCTATAATTTTATTTTCATATATGATAATGAAGTTAATGTATAGTGTTTCCCTGATTCTGCTTACTTTCTTTTGTATCAGTCCATCTGAATCTTCCCACACTTCTCTGAATTCCTTCTTCATTGTGTTTTTTTACAGTGCAATTACATTTCATTAATTAATTAATAAGAATTTATTAAGCACCAACTGCATGCCTTTGTGCTCAGTGTTGGAGACATAAAGACAAAGAATGGAAGAGTCTCTCCTTGTAAGGAGTTTACATTCTAACGGCAGAGACAACCATTTCATATAAATATATATATATATATATATATGTATGTATGTATGTATATATATATATATATATATACAGAATAAATGTAAAGAGAACAAATACAATGTAGATAATAAAAGCTGGCATGAAAAAAATAATAGCCGGTATGTATATGTCACTGAAAGGTCCTCAAAGTACTTTATAAATGTTATATCATTTTATCCTCAGAACAACCCTGGGAAGTAAACCCTCTTTTTTTTTTTTTTTTTTTTTTTGGTACAGTTGAGGAAACCAAAGCAGACAGAAGTTAAATGACTTGCCCAGGATCACACAGCTAGTATGTATTTGAGTCTGGATTTGTATTCTGGTCTTCCTAATCACAACTCTGTTACTCTATCCACTGGGCTACCTTGCTTGGGAAAGAGAGTACATTAGCAAGTTGTTCAGGGTGAGATTGGGGAATCAGATAGGAAGTGGTGCTAATATTTATACACTATAGTTTTTTCAACCATTTCCCAGTCCATGGACAACCACTTTATTTCTGGTATTTTGCTAGCACAAAAACAGCTATGTGAATATTTTGTTATAGATGGGGAGGTCTATAAGACTGGCCTGATTTTTTTTTTTGATTGTAGATATATTTGATGACACCATCTGCTCGACTTCTTTGAAATTGCTTGTTCAGAATGTGATATGATCTACTCTGATCCACCATGTGCTTCTCCGTTGTCATAGGAGTATGAATGTAGACATGTAAAATACCTTGGAGGAGACATCAGATCCGCCCTCATGATTCTGCAGATGAGAAAACTGAGGCCCACAGAGGTTAAGTGACTTGTCCAGGATAAAATAGGAAGTAATTTTCTAAGACAGGATTTGAATTTAGATTTTCCATATTGCAAATCCCAGTCTCTAGCCATGTGCTTCTTTGGGTGATTTTCAGCTTGAATATTTCAGAAATGATCGTTTCTGAAGCCAGGTGACATCAATAGAAGAATATTGGTATTAAAAAGATGGGCCCTTGATTTTTCTCATTTTGAAAAGTAAGGATAAAACAATATCCTAATTCTGACTTAGGACCATCTGCTTTAAAAAAAAATATACATCGGGGTGGCTAGATGGCACGGTGAATAGAGCACCGGCCTTGGAATCAAGAGGACCTGAGTTCAAATCTGGCCTCAGACACTTAACTAGCTGTGTGACCTTGGGCAAGTCACTTAACCCCACTTGCCCTGCTTTCTCCCTTCCAAAAAATAAAAAAAATAAAAATAGGGAGGCTAGGTGGCTCAGTGAGTAAAGCGCCAGACCTGGAGTCAGGAAGACACAAGTTCAGTTCCGGCCTCAGACACTTAACACCCACACAAAAAAGTGTAACCTTGGGCAAGCTGACCCCAATTGCCCTCCAAAAGATAAAAAATAAATAAAAATTAAAATTATACATCTTGGTATACAAGAATGAAGGGATGGATGATCAAACGCATTATATCTTTTCAAACTCTCAATCTGCTATTAGATTTAGGTGTTTTAGGTTCCTCTTACAAGAAAATTGGAGCCATTTTGTAAGTGGTCCCATGAAATTCATAGTATATAGAATGTTAGAAGAGAGACAGCATGGTATAATGGATAGAGAGGCTTAGGATGTCCAAGTTTTCAATCCTGCCTCTGGCCTATACTCACTGTCTGATCATGGGTAAGATGCTAAAACTTTTCAGTGCCTTAGTCAACCCTCCAAGTTGCAAAAGACTTACCAGTCTGCATCAGTGGAGGGAGGGTTCACACTTGGAAGTTGACTGACTCTCCTTCCCCCAGAGTAGAAGAGATTTTAGAAATCAGATAAATTAGACCAGTTCTAGATCTCAGAGACTCAGTCTTAGTCACAAGTGACTTAAAACTAGCTCTGTAGGGTTTATTGATTCATGTCCAAATCATCACACCAAAAGGATATTGATTCATATACAAACATCACACCAAAAGGATTCATATGCCAATCAGCTTCTGCAGCCCCCTAGTTCTCAGCTATTTATTCAGATCTGTGAGAGTAAAGGCAACGCATTCCTCAGCATCTTATTCTGCTTCCTCCATGATGGTATCTCACCCACTGTGCTGTCTGTACCCAGGCCAACCAGGTCCTCAATAAGCCCTGGGCCAAGCACACTCAGAATGCCATATAGTATGGTAGGTCCAGGCAATCCTAGCCCCATCCAGAATAAAGGTCTGGTCTGAGCTGTGGCCATGGTTGGGAGTAGGGTTATTCTATACTCTGGAGAGCAAAGGAAGCTGGAACCTTTTTCAAATACCCCAACAGAACTCATGGGCATCATTTGGGCATATGTATCATGAGTAAGACAGATAAGGCTACACACAATGGGTATTAAAGATTCTTTAGTGTGTATGGCAAGCAGTGGAGTAGGAGGAAAATGTCTATATTTGTGGATCTATTAATCATTCTGGCTGTTGTTTAATTTTTTTCAGAAAATAATTTATTATTATAAATTATTCTTCAGAAAAATTCCAACTTCCCTTAAAATTATTTAATATATCTAGAAATCACAAGTGAATAGGCTTTCTTTAAATGAAAAATCTGCTGTCGGAGGGAAATTATCACTAATGTCTCTTTCTTCTTCTTAGAGTGTTTCAGCAAATCCAACAAAAATGCACTATTTGTTGTGATAAGAGCTGGAAACTAAGATCTGCATTAGGCAGACTCTTCCTCATCTGGCTGTTTCTTTTTACCAGGCTCCTCTTTCCTCTGGACAGAGGGGCACCAAATCCATTGCTGACATTAAAGATGGGAGAAAATGAAGTTCGCTTTTCCTTGTCTAGTTTGCCTAGTCATAGTTTGAAGGCAGATTCAGCAGGATCCTCCCAAAATAATAATTATGGCAACAACAATAATTTCTATTTCTGGCATGAGAGACAGTGTGGTATAGTGGAGAAAGAGTTGGCTGTGGAGTTCAAGTCCTTCCTCTTCTTCACACTGACTGTGTAACCCCAGACAAGTCCCTTAACCTCTTCGTGCTCTGGGCAACTCTCTAAGACTCTAAACTGCAGAGAAGGTACACAGATCTCTTCATCAGAAGTTCACCAATTCACCATTCCCTTCCTCACTCAGCTATATTGACACCCACTGAAGGGATGGATTGCTGACCTATCAAGTGACTAGGCAGTGGTTCATTTCAGTTCTTTGCTCCTGGTTGAGTATCATCCATTCTATGTCCAGAGTCAGACAAAGAAAACAAAAAGGCACTACTCCAGGAGTGTGCCATATTGGCACTGAGCTCCAAGCTGATATGAACCAATGAAATCACAGGTCTGATCTCTATCCTGTTTCTGGAGAATGTTAAGGACTTTTTAAAAATTATTTTTATTTTGAATTTGACAAACATCAACAAACACGAAAATTTTTGTATTCAAAGAACAGAAAGAAGGTTGTACATGGCACTATCATTTTTAAAAGAGCATATGTTCAATTTAGTGTGGTATTTCCAACACTGTCCTGATTGTCAGTGGCCCTTTCTGAACCTCCTTCTGCTCCCTTCTATGTACGTTTTTTTAATCTTATGAATGCCCTTTTTTCTTTTCCTGTTTTTATATAGCTATTTATATACCCTCCCACTCTCCAAACAAATCTCTCTACTACCCCCAAAAGTAAAATGCCTCAATCTTAATACATAGTCAATTGTAATGCATAGTCAAGCAAAACTAATCCACTCATAGGCTATGTCTGAAGACACGTATTGGCTGTGTCTGAAGATGTATATCTCCCACACCTCTACTCTAGCTTTTCTTTGCCAAGAGGTAGGAAGTATGAATCATCTCTGCCTTCTTGAATAGTGTTTGGTCATTGCACTGATCACAGCTTTTAATTTTCACCATTTTTCTTTATGATGTCATAATCATAGTATAATTCTCCCCCCCCCCCCCCAGTTCTGCTCATTTCACTCTTTAAGACCTCTTAGAAATCACTGAATTAAGGGCAGCTAGATGGTACAGTGAATAGTGCACCAGCCTTGGAGTCAGAAGGACCTGAGTTCAAATCTGGCCTCAGACACTTGACACACTCACTAGTTGTGTGACCTTGGGCAAGTCACTTAACCCTAATTGTCTTGACTTCCCCCCTTCAAAATAAAAAAAAAGAAATCACTGAATTGATACCTTTAAAAATGTCTTACAGGACAGTAATATTATATTTGCATGCCATATTTTATTCAGTTATTCCCCCAATTGATAGGCACCTACTTTGTTTCACGTAGATCTATTTGATGTTGTTGACTGCCATTTGAGTCTATGTACAGAAAGCCCAATTAGTAATCTGAGGATGTAAGCCTTTTTCCATTTAGGACTTCACTTCAGGAATTCTATTGCCAACAAGATTTCAAAAGTTTTTAAGGTTACTGAAAAGGGTCGCATCACAGCATCTTGTGATATGGACCTGTCCACTAAAGTTTCTGCTGAAGCACGAAAAACATCTCTCTCTTTGAGTGTATCGCTTCATCGAAAGGTATGCATTTTAGACATTGTTCCAAATTGCTTTCTAGAATTGTTGGATCAATTCTGAACTCCACTAACAGGGGACTAATGCGCCTGTCCTCTCACAGCCCCTCTAACAACAGACATTTTCTTTATAAGTAATAGCAGTGCCTGGCAGGTAATTTTTGAGACTATCCATACTCCTGAGGGGGAGACTGAGGAAGGACCAAACTCACTGTTAATGGCAGAGGCCAAATGACAGTTCCAGTGGTGTTACACCTCTCTGTACCTTCTTGATACGAGTCACTTTGAGCTTCAGCAGTTTGTCCAGCATCAGGATGATACCCACCACCATGGCAGTAAAGGCAGCCTTCTACTGGAGAATCAACTTGGAGCTCAGTGCCAACATGGCACCTTTCTTGAGTAGTACCTTTTTTTCTTTTCTTTGTCTGACCCTGGACATAGAATGGATGATGCTTAACCAGGAGCAAAGAACTGAATGAGCTTAGAGTTCAATTTTGCAAAATTCTCTCCCCAATCACTTGATGGGTCAGTAATCCATATCTTCAGTAAATGTCAATATAACTGAGTGAGGAAGAGAATACTTTCCATTCCTAGCCATGAAGTGATACTTTATCTGGTGGAGATCGTGGATAGATTACAAATGTATCTACTCTATATCAGGTTTTGCAACTATTACAGAATGTGAGTCTCCTAACAACCTTGGGGTGTCGGTGCTATATTATTATCCCCATTCACAGATAAGGAAATGGAGGCAGGCAGAAGCTAAGTGACTTGCTCAGGGTCACAAAGCTAGTAATTGTTTGGAACCCAGATCTTCTTCTTAATCCCAGAGCTCTAAGCACTGTATCTCTGAGCTGCCTGTGGGTGGGACAAATTGTTATTCCCGGACCTCTAATTCTTCTTTTCTAATTCCTCTCCCACTGGGCTGACTGTGCCCTTACAGTCCCTTTCCCTGCTCCAGGAGCCTTTGTTAAAGTGCTGAATTCTTTGACTTGACCCAGGCAGGGTATTTTGCTGCAATGAGATGCCAGTATGGACTAGTCTTTTCTTCTTCTCCAGCCCCTTTTATTTGCCTTTTATCCCATACTTTTTTATTTATCATGACACTTTAGGGTTTTTTAAGCTGGATAGCACATTAATAAAGATATATGATTAAATCTTGCTCATATAGTTGAGTTTTAACTCAGCTGTGCTACTAACTTGCTACGTGACCCTCTCAGGGCCTCAGCTGCCTCTGACATAAATTTGTCATTTTTCAGTTGTTTCAGTTGTGTCCAACTCTTTGGGACCCCTTTTGGGGTTTTCTTGGTGAAGATACTGGAGTGGTTTGCCATTTCCTTCTCCAGGTCATTTTACAGATGAGGAAACTGAGGCAAATAGGTGACTTGCTCAGGGTCACACAGTTGGTAAGAGTCTGAGACCAGATTTGGACTTAGGAAGATGAGTCTTCCTGACTTCAAGCCCAGCACCACCCAGCTGCCCTGATATAAGTTGGGGGTGTTCCATTAGATCATCTGCTAACATTCTAGGATTCTAGTGAGATGTAAAGGGAGAGGATTTGGCTCTCTGAATACAAATGACCATAACTTTGTACTGACCCGGACAGAGCCTGACTGCCTTTAGGGATGTGTTCTCATCTCTTTTGCAAGCAAGAGATGCTCTGAGAGTCTGAAACC
Source organism: Petaurus breviceps papuanus (assembly GCF_028583685.1). NCBI lineage: Eukaryota > Metazoa > Chordata > Mammalia > Diprotodontia > Petauridae > Petaurus > Petaurus breviceps. Next base: position 9,891,694 of record NW_027185764.1, read on the forward strand.
CCCAACTCCTCTTAGATAGGGAAAGCCCCCGCAATTTGGCTCCAGCCTGTCTTCTTTTCAGGCTTATTTCAAATAACATGGCACACACCCCCTCTGTGTTCTAGCCAGACTGTCACACTTGATGTTCCTCCTACACAACATTCTATCTCTTAATAATAATAATAACATTATTATAATAACAGCTAACAATTATATAGTGCTCACCACAAGCTAGGCACTGTGCTTCACAATTATTATCTCATTTGAGACTCACAACGATCTTGGGAAGTAGGTGTTATTATTATCCCCATTTTACAAATGAGAAAACTGAGGCAGAGGTTAAGTGATTTGTCTAGAGTTACACAGGTACTAAGTGTCTGAGGCCAGATTTGGACTCAGGTTTTCTGAACTCCAGGCCCAGTGCTCTATCCATGGTATCACCTCACTGCCACCATACCTTTGCCCAGGTCATTTGCTATGTCTAGAATGTTCACTTTCTCCTCTTGGAGCGCCTAGCTCCCAAGGACCAGCTCAAGGAACCTCTCCTACAGGAAACAAATCATTATGGTCTCCTTCTAAAAGTTACTTTGGGCAGCTAGGTGGTGCAATGGATAGAGCATTCAGACCTGGAGTCAGGAAGATTCCTTTACCTGACTTCAAATCTAACCTCAGACACTGACCAGCTCTGTGACCCTTGGCAAGTCGCTTCAGCCCATTTGCCTCAGTTTCCTCATCTGTAAAGTGAGCTGGAGGGGAAATGGCAAACCACCCCAGTATCTTTGCCAAGAAGACCCCTCATAGGGTCACCAAGGGTCAGATACAACCGAGTAACAAGCATCTCATGCTTATTTTGCATTTGCTGCTCTCTTCACATGTTGTTCCACCACAGAAGGACATGAACTCCTGGCGGCCGGGGATTCTTTCATCTTAATCTTTTGTATAGCTTCTAGGAGAGAGCCTGGTACACAGCAGGTGTTTCACAAATGCTAACCTTGCAGCATTGCTTCCTTATCTTAGAGAAAATGAGGTTAGCAAGGAGGCCATAATCAGTTATCTCAGGGTAGAAAACAGGTTCCAGGATCACGTTTTGTTCCTTTCATGTCTATTCAGAAATTGTCTATGTCTGCAGGGCTTAGGAATGATTTCTTTTTTCTTTTGATTTTTGGAGTGCAATTGGGTTTAAGTGACTTACCCAAGATCACACAGCTAGTAAGTGTTAAGTGTCTGAGGCTGGATTTGAACTCAGGTCCTCCTGACTCCAGGGCCAGTGCTCTATTCACTGTGCCACCTAGCTGCCCCCTTAGGAATGATTTCAGTCCCAAGACTGGGAGTGTCCAAACTGATTTGACCAAAATGTTTTGTGGGTCCAATTGACAACACCCAAGGCATGCCCATCGGTGGAAGGGGAGGAGACCTGCATGTATCTGTCCCTATCCCTCATCAAGGCAGCCCTCCAGCACAATGAGAATCATTCACCCAAAGTGTTTTTCAGCCTGTAGCTTAGCTGTAGGACTATAGCCAGAGGTTCAACAATATCTTTAAAAATAAGCCTCAAAACTGAAGCTTCAAACTTAGGGGCTCCTCTAGAATGCCCTACATCTCTTTCGAAAGGAGTAAACCAGGGTAATTCACCTGTGGAGAGTGGGCCATGATACTCTCCAGGTCAATTGTTTTTGCTGTGAGATACCTCACATTCACTTCTATTTTTTTTTCAGTCTTTTGACTTTGCTCTTAATATTTTTTTGTTGACTCAAGGAGTTATTAGCTTCTACTTGGTTCATTCTAATTGTCAAAGTGTTTGTTGCTTGGGCAAAGTTTTGTACCTTATATGCCAAGCTATTAATTCCCTTTCCAATTCTTTCTTCCATAGTTCTCATTTCTTTTGTAATGTTTTCCTCTAGAACCCTCATTCCACTTGTTAAAATAATTAACTGGGGCAGCTAGATGGCACAGTGAATAGAGTACCAGTCCTGGAGTCAGGAGGACCTAAGTTCAAATCCGATTTCAGACACTTGACATTTACTAGCTGTGTGACATTGGGCAAGTTACTTAACCCCAAATGCCCTGCCTTACTCCCTCCAAAAAAAATTAACCCTTTTAAAAACTCTTTCTTCCAGGAATTTTGGTGCCCAAGCTGTGTTTTTCTTTGAGGTTTTGTGTGTTTCAGAATCATGCTTTTTTGGGTTTGTGTCTTAAAGATCCCTGTCACCATAATAACTTTTTTTGGTGGGATTCTTTTGTTGTTTGCTCTTCATCTCAGCCTACTTCTTATATTCACTTAGAGTTGGCCTCTGCTACACTTCTGAAGGGAAGGTCTGGGCTGGTTCAGTTACTACTTCCTTGGGGTATTGAGGGAGAGTATTGAGGATCTCAGGGACAAGCTTTCCGTGCTCCCAAAGTGGTCTGATCTAGGGCAAAGTCTAATTCTTCTCCCCTTGGTCTGAGTTCTTTAAGTTCCTGGCCTGGGTTTGGATCTGAGTAATAGGAGACTGATGTTGAACTCAGTCTAATCATCCTCATGGGAAGCTTTGTTGGTTCAGAGCAACAGAACTGAAGGCTCCCCTTCTGGGATTCCTGACCTGGTTATTCCTCTGCATCCAGCTGGTTCAGAAGGTGGAACTGTTCCTGAGGTCTGAGCCACACTCCTAATGCTTGCCTTTGATCTTACTCCTCGCTCCATATGCAGCCTAGGGTCTTCTCCCGGAACCCCACCCCTGAGCACAGGTCTGCCTTGGATCCATGGCCTAGAATCGGGTAGCGGTCAACAGGTCCACAAAGCTGCCAAATGGCACCTGTTCCACTTGATGTCCCGTTATGTCTGAGACCTTTTCTTCGTTTCCTGGTGCAGACCCTCTCCCTGTGCCCTGAAGTGTTTCCTTGTGCTGCATACTCTTGGCCAGACTCCTTCCTCAGTGTCCATAGATCTCTCTCTTCCTCTCCCTATGCTGATCTAAACTGGAAAAATGACTCACTGTGACTCTTTCTTGGATTTCCCCATCAGGATTCCATCTGGTACATTTTTAAAAATCTATTTGGAGGTTGTAGGTAGGGAAGCCTACTGTACTGTTTCCTTCTACTCCACTATCTTGGCCCTGCCTCCCAATAGTCTCCGTCTATCAGAAAAACCTCAGGTCATCCCCCTTGCGTCTATCCTGAAAAAATCCATCTCTATTTTTAACCATGTATATAGTAATATATAGCACAGAAAAATGTGGTGGTTAAAAAGTTAGTCTCAAAGTCAGCAAGACTTGGATTTAAGATCTGCCTGTGACACTTACTGGTTTGTGACCCTGGGCAAGTCACTTAACCTCTTAGTGGAAGAGGTAACTCCCTAAGATTATAAATTTCAGAACAGGTACCATCCTGTATTAGTAGAGGGAGCTCCCTATACCAGTGAAATCATAGGCTTGATTTTTAAAAATTATATATACATATTTACAGAATATTCCTAACTATAGCCCTGGGCATAGGCATGTTAAAATCATATTTATCTAAGATCTCTCATAATAATGCTATGAAGTTAAGACATGAGAGAAAATTGAGATGCTGATCTCAATTGTAGAGCTAACATGGAAATTCAAAGTTCTAAGCCCCAGCCTCCACTTATCCCATTTTGCTAAACTGTCTTCCTGCTCTATAACCATTTCGTGTATGTGTAATTTGGTGGAGGGGGCTCTAAGATTGAGGTAACCCATCATACCAGATTCTTTCCCAATCCCAGGCCCCTTCAAATGAAATGAACAATTGTTTCAAACAAGCCCCAGTATTTGGCCTCAGAATGGAATTCACTTATCTAATGAGAAGGGGAAAAATGGATTTCCCTATTTCAGTTTCAAAGGAATGTTCTCAGTTCCTTAGGGTTATGGGAATTATGTTACCAGGGAATTATGTCTTTTCTCCACCTCATTGTTTCTGTAACTGTCTCCCTTTTTTACTCTGTTGGATCTCTCCCTCTCTTTCTCCCTCTCATATTCATTAGTGCCAACACTGGTGTGAGACAAGCAAGGTTTTGTGGAATGAATGAAAGCATGAATGAACAAATAAATAAGTAACCATCCGTGTGTTACCGTGGAAACCGTGACATCACAATAGGACCCTTAATGTCTGGCCTATGTGAAGAAAGAGGATTAAAATTTTGTAGAAAAAAGAAGAAGAAGAAGAGTGCAAGAAAAAAAGAAGAGAAATAAGCCCCAAACTGGGCTGCAGGGAAGTACAGGGTGGTTGCCTAGCAACCTGTCCTGTTATATGAGATTGTTGCGCCAAGTTGGAAGTGAATCTTAACAAAATCCCTTCTCCAGCTGAGTCTTAGGCAGGCCTACTGAGGCTTTGTTTTCTCAGGTCTGGCTTGGGAGTTTATTAAAAAAAAAAAGTCTGTTTCTGCTAATATCCTGCTAATAAAAAAAGACCAGTGGAGGTTTTTTTTAGCAAGTTCCCCTGGCCTCTGCCTTCCAACTTCTAGCTGGATCCAAAAGTCTTTAGCAGGGTGGCTGACTCACATGTGTGGTACGGTGGGTAGGGCAGTTGGCTGTTTCAGGCAGGGTCTCCCAGGGTGGCTGTACCTTGGTGGGGTCACCATGCTTGAGGCTTTGTTTTTTAGCTTACTCCATGTTCAGGAACTTGATCGTTACCAGTGTCCCTCAAGAGTGAGCAGACTCTGGGGAATCAAGTCATACTAATCAAGTTTACAAGAGATGGGTTTATCAACATGAATTTCCTTTTGCTATTTTGCAATGACAGGTGTACCTTACAGGCTAACCTATATCAGTCTGTTTGTATAGGGGGCAACCCTTTTCCAGCAGACAGGTCCACTCAGGAGACCAGATTGTAGTTGAGAAGGTTGTTAGGTAAGGCAGAAATTAGGTAAAAGAAATTGTGTATTACTGAAAAGACATTCACATCAAGCTAATGCATGTCTGTCACCCCTTCCTTGGGGAACACAGGATCATAGGCTTAGGGCTGGAAAGGACTTAGAGGCCATCTTTGTCCAATCCCCTCACTTTGCAGATGAGAAAACAGAGGCCCAGGGAAACTGAGTGACATGTCCACGGTTATATAGACAGTAAGTAGCAGCAGTGGGATTTGAAACTAGGTCCTCTGATTCCAAAGTCAGACCCACTGCCCTTGCCATTGTACTATACTGCCTCCCATTGACTATGTAAATAACATAATCCTCATCCTGTCCCCTGGACAGTGCTAGAGACACAATGGCTAGACTTGTTTCCCATAGCCCTCTTTTCAACATTCCATGCTGGTTGTCATCATTACCATCAGCAACAAGTACTTATTGGTAGCAGTCTTCAAGAATTTGAAGGGTTCTCAGTATATCAGGGATTAGATTAGAGGAGAACATAGTTAGGAGCAATAAACACAAACTGCAGAAGCAGATTTAAGCTTGATGTCAGCAAAAACTTCCTCACAGTGAGAGGCACAGAAATGAATGGAGCTGCCCTACCCATGTGGGCTCTCCTTCTCTAGAGGTCTTCAAGCAGAGGCTTGGTGATCATTTGCTGGGGGAGATTGTAGAGAAGGAGTTTCTGGTGAGTCAGATGTGATATATGCCTATAATCCCTGTTACTGAGGAGGCTGAGGCTGGCGGATTTCCTGACTTCAGGAAGTCTGAGTGGTGGTAGAATTAAAATCAATTGGGTATCTACACTAAATCGAGCACCAATATGGTAAGCCTCCCAGCAGCAAGGGAACCACCAGGCTGTCTAAAGAGGGGTGAACTGACCTATTCTGGAAATGGGGAAGTCAAAGCTTCTATGGTGATCACCAGTGGGGTTGGGCTCTTGATTAACTGCAGCTACTGCAAAAGATGAAGACCAAGTCTTCTCAAAAAACCAAAAACAAATTAAAAAAACCAGAATTCTTAGGCCCTCAGACCCCTTCTCAGAATACTGTTAGGTTTGGGGATTGTTTTTGGTCAACATTAATAATTGAAGGAAATGTATCAGAGGTTAGCAAAAATAAAGATGTGTTGTTTTTCTCTTTCTTATCCAAGTACATGGATACCCTAAAATCCATGAATTCTAGAATGAGAATCCTGTTGGAAAGGGAGTTTTTGGTCAGATATTTGTTGGACTCTCAGACTGTGTAATTTTATATGAATGCAGGGTGCTGAGAATGCGCAATAGTTTAAAACACAAATCCTGCCCTCAAGGGGCTTACAATCTAATTGGAAAAATAGGATTAATTTTAAAACATATAAATAATATAAACAATAATAATATAATATATAATAATAATATAAAGTAGTATGTGCTAAGAGGTACAAACAGTAAAGGTTACAAGTTCAAAAGAAGTAGAGTGATAGCCCACCTTCTTGTGACACTGTCAGGTTTACAAAAGCCCTTTCCTCACAATAACCCCATAAAGAAGGCAATTGGAGTGTCATTATTTCATTTTACAGATTAACATAATGAGGCTTCGATTAAGTGACTTACTCAGTCATACAGCCAGTAGTTGGAGCCAGAATCCGAATGCTAGTCTTTTCTGATTTCAGTTTCAGTGATCTTCCCACCATATCACACTAATGTACCACTTCTCAATTCAGGAAGAAATCCAACTTGGGTCATGGCACACCAAAATCTTTATTCATTCCTTATGATGTCACAGTTTCCCATATACTAAATTACATTGCAAACATTATGGTTTAATGGAAAGAGCACGAGTTTTAAGGTCAAAAGACTAATATTTGAGCCCTAGTCTGATGTTACCTTTGTAACTATAAGCAAATTAGTTTCTTTGTCATCTGTAAAATGGGGACAGTCATATTTGTACCTCTTTCCCTAGAAAGGTTTGTTGGTTTGTTGCTTTTGTTTTGTTCTTTGAAACTGTCTCTCCCTATCTCTCCCAGGCTGGAAGTGTGGCAGCCCCTCAGGAGCCGATCCCACTGCTAACTGGCATGGAAGCTTTGACCTGCACCATTCCCAACCCAGGCCAGTTTGCCCTTCCTTTGGCAGTCTGGCATCCTCACCCTTGCTCCTGGGAGCTCAACATATCAGTGCCAGACAATGCAGACCCTGCATCAGCTTTAGCATTGGCTGAAGTTCAGAACTCCTTAGGTCAAACGATCTGCCAGCCTCGGCCTGACCCCAGGTAGTGAGGATTAGCGGTCTGTACCATCACACAGGACTCCTCAGAGAGGCATAAGGGTGAAGAGAATATTTAGTCAGGGCCAGTGCTGAAAAACATTCCAGCATAATCTTCAAACTGGTACACCCTTGATGATATATATATTTTTCTGCATTTGGGAGAAAGTTTGGGCACAAATGCTAAGTAAAGCTCAGAGGAATGATACAACACTGTGGTTACAGTTATCTGGGCCTATGCATTTTCTCCTTTCTGTTTCCATTGTGTGTTTAACTGGCTGCCAATTGCTTTGGGAGTTGTCAGAAATATATTAGGTACATATATGTTCCCTGGAAGTCTATGTTGATCTGTGGTCTCTTCCTGTGCTACTCAGAGCACACCAAAGGGAAATAAAAGTAATGATGCCATGTGTCACAGATTCAGCCTGAGTTCTGTTTATCTGATACTCATCTGCTGAGATCACTCTCCCCATCCCTAGAGAGCTTGACAGTGGGCTGTAGAACATGACAGATTGGCAGCTTAGTGACATTTAAGGAGGCTCCTTATTGTTATCAGCAACACCTTTACAAATCATAGCTTAGTGTGAGCTACTTCTGGGAAAAGTTTTGTAGGTAACCAATTCCATCCAAGGTGAATGCTTCCTAATAAAGTAATCTGCCCTCAGATGTCCTGCCTTTAACTGTCCTTTGTCCCTTAGATTTACATTGACTTCATTTGAGGGGCTACACAGTTCACTTTCTATATAATTAAGGGCGTCTTTGTGTTGTTTGCTATAACCAGCTCTAGAGTCTAGGAATTGTTATCGGGCCTTTTCATCCAAGATGTCATATTAACTCCCTTCTTAGATCCTGACATTGGCTTGGAAAGATTAGAATGTCGTAGTATTGAGTGTTAATTCCTGAAGATTCAGGGTCACAGAGGGATGGTGGAGGCCTGGATAAGATGACTCCTGGGGTTTGGAGCTGCTAGTTATATTGTCTGCCCTTTGCCATCACCACATGCTGTAGAGTTGTTAATAGCTAGGGTCATGGCTGAATAGCACATTCACTGACCTAAATCAGGTCAAAGGCTGGGCCTGGGATCTGTACAGTCTTTAATCCTATGGACCAAGAGCAGAGCTAAGCAATATCTGACAGGCCTAATGAAGGTAAAGGAATGGAATAAGAAAAACAAGGGGAGTTGTAGGGAAGAAAAGAAACGGCAAAAAACAAAAGAGAAAAGGGAGCACATATGGCGAGGAGAGCCGAATTGCCAATAAGAGTTGTTACAGGTGACATTCTCTCTCCAGTGCCATATGTTACCTCCTCCTAGGCTGGGTTAGAATGTGAATGGGTTGGTCAGCCCCAGAGAGACATCACCAAGGGAGGTTTGTAGTTTCCCCAGTCAGACTTTTTAAAAGGAAAGATTTAATGATGACTTTTGACATTGTGAACAAAGCAAAATTCTGTTAAGGGGCAGCCCAGGGCATGTAAGATGTGATTATAAAAAGATAATGAGACTGATGCTTAAAAAAAACCAGGCATAATAGAACTTGTCTGTACAAATAAGAGAATTCTCCTTTTGAAGTACTTCCCTAGGGAGATACCTTTATTACAACTATACTCCCATTGTTCAAAATGCAGTTGGGACAGTCTCTTTGGCAGCTGTCTTCAGAAGTTCAGTCGTGACAAATTAGGATAAGGGTAGATTTGATTTTTATAAAGAAACAAGAATAATTCAAAGTGAAGTGGTGGGAAAAGATATATTATCAAGCTCTGGGAGAACACTAAGATGGTAGTGGTGGTGTTGGTGGTAATGATGGAGGTGGTGGTAGTGGTGATGGTGGTGGTGTTCGTGGTGGTGGTGGTGGTGGTGGTGGTGATGGTGGTAATGATAAGACACAATAGCTATATATAATTTTCTTGTGACATTTCCACAAGGGAAAAATTGTAGCAATGTTCTCAGTTGTGGCAGGATCATGGAAATAAGCATAAGCTCTCCCAGTGATGATTTTGAAGATGAAACTAGTCAGAACGTGTAAATACAGTACAATATAGTACAGTGAAAAGCATATTAACTCTGGAGTTAGAGTTCCTGGATTCAAGTCCTACTTCCGATGTTTACTACCCGTGTGGCCTTGGGCCTTAACTTCCTTTGGCCTAGTTTCCTCATCTATAAAACTGGGGGAAGGTGGTGGATATTTCTATTTTTTATTTATTTTTTATTTTTTATTTTTGAGCAATCGGGGTTAAGTAACTTGCTCAAGGTTACACGGCCAGTTATTTCTGGGTGTGGTGCTGAGTGTCTGAGCCTGGGATTCAATCTCCAGGTCGTTCCAACACTGGAGCCAGTGCTCTTACTCGCTGAGCCACCTGGCTGCCCCGGTGGTGAATATTTCTAAGAGACTTTCAGCTTAAGATCTATGATCCTTTGCATATGCTTGCTTAAAAATCAATCACACTACTTTATTATCATACTTCACACATCTGAGGAGGAGTTATACCCAGGAGGATTTAGCCAACTGATTTGACCAATGAGACGTAATAGCAAAGACAGGGACACAGACAAGAATCTTGCATATGGGTGTGTTTGGATGTAAAGAGGCTCAAAGGAGTGGTATGAAAAGCCTAGGTATTTTCTCCTTCCTGTTCTTGTGTGTGTGTGTGCCCATAGCTGTCAGCTCCCTTGGGAGAAATAGAATTCAAGAGAGAGAATGAAAGAGAAAAGGGAAGCACAGAGAGACAACACTGGACATACCAGAGGGACAAACTATACCAGATGAAGAATAGAATAACCAAGGGTCTGGAACTTGGGAGTGCTAAATTGTCTGCCTTGGGATATAGAATTCAGGGCAGAAAAGAATGTCAAAGTCTGAGTAACCACAGCCTCCAAGCAGATCAATAATACTGAGAGCTGTTGGCTCCTGTCTAAGTGGGTGAGGGAAATGAGAGTAGAGCTGCTTCTTGGTGCATAGGGAACCCGTATGCTGAGATGTCAGGTCCGAGATGTCCCATGGTGATGGCACTATGTGGACAGGAGGGATGTGTTGGGACCTAGAAAATTAAAAGAAGATTCTCATCTCAGTGCTAGGAGTTTCTGTGCAGGGATGACATGCCACAGAGCAAACCCATTCTGCTCTACATGTGCAGAGGTCTCTGCTGCCACTGCTGCTGGAGGGTTCTTGAAATCCAAGGTAGGTATTTGAAGGGACAACTACTTTCTTTTTTTTTTTTTGTTTTTGCTTTTTGGAGGGCAATTGTGGTTAAGTGACTTGCCCAAGGTCACACAGCTAGTTTTTGTGTTAAGTGTCTGAGGCCGGATCCAAACCCAGGTCCTCCTGACTCCAGGGCCGGTGCTCTATTCACTGCGCCACCTAGCCACCCCCGGGACAGCTACTTTCTAGTGCAGGGGAGGCGAGAATGAAAAAGAAGGGAGAAATCGGCAACATGATGTTTGGGGAAGAGTGCTGGACTAGGAAGTCAGAGGACCTGGCTTCCAGGCTTGACTTGACTGGTTCCTATCTGCCTGACCTTAGGCACATTGGTCACTTAACTACTGTGAGAGTCAATCTCCTCTTCTGGAAAATGGGAGTGACACTGTTTGAGCAACCTACCTTAGAGGGTCCTTGTGAATGGGGGAATATTTTTGTTCCTTGCTGATAATAATTCTGTTTATTGGGGCAGCCAGGTGGCTCAGTGAGTAAGAGCACTGGCTCCAGTGTCGGGATGACCTGGATCAAATCCAGGCTCAGATACTCAGCACCACACCCAGAAATAACTGGCCATGTAACCTTGAGCAAGTTACTTAACCCCGATTGCTTTTAAAAAAAAAATCTGTTTATTTTGTGTACAAAGATGATGGAACAGTGGAAAGAACACTGAATCTGGAGTCAGAAGACCAGAGTTCAGACTTTGCCTCTGCCCGCCGCTAACCTGTGCAACCGTGGGCAAATCATTCAGCTTCCTGTACCTCAGTTTCTTCCTCTGTAAAATAAGGGGATTGGCCTCTGAGGTTCCTCCATTTCCAAATCTAGGATCCTGTGACTCTGCTAGCAAGTAGGACGACCTCCTTTGAACTGCTTTCTTTCTTTGAAAATTGTTTTCAGAAGGGGTGACAAATTTGTATCAAGCAAGCTAAAGTCTCCATCCTGTTCTTCTCTTTTGACCAATGGCATGGCCATTTGGAAGATGGCTGGTGACCAGGGTTAGCATTGCCATTTTGTGACCATGAAACAGGGTAAAGTTTCCTGAACTATGTGGGCATGAGGCAAGGATATCCAAAAGATTCATGGATGATAAAAAGTCTCCTCGTCGTGTGACTGGTGTGCAGAAGTACCACCTTTTGAATTGATGCTGGCTATATAATGAGCCCCCAGTTTTCTATAATGCGTAAATAAATTATTGTATTGTATGTTAAACTGGACTTCAGTCCCTCAGATGATAATTGCTTTCAGTTTCTGGAACATTTCCAGCCTCACCAGTTTACTGTGTGTTGCCAATGGAGTTTACTAGGGTTATCGTTTTTCATTTTAGGTTCATGAATCACAGAGTTCCGGCCAACAAAAGGTACCAGCCTACAGAATATGAACATGCAGCTAACTGTGCCACACATGCTGTGAGTTTTCTTTTTTCTTTAGTTAGGGATTAGGAGGAGGGAGCTTTGTCAGGATTTTCCCAATGTGCCCCCTTAGTGGATAGGGAAGGAAAATGTGTACATCAGCTTCACCAGACGTAACACTTCATTTCAAAAGGATGGAATAGTCATGGTGACCACCATGAATGCAGGAGCCATAAGGCCATATGTACTTTTGGAGCTCAGGGAGTCTTTTTTGGTTCTCATCAGTTTCAGAGAAATCAGTATAATGTTATTGTGAGGATCACTGGAGTGAACCCAGGCCCAAGAGAAGCTTTGCCTTTAGTGTCAACATTTTGACATGATGCATTTCTCAGCAAAGAAGACCTTAGTTTCATCCATTTGTGTTTGAGGGAAGAAACCATTCAGTGGTTTGTTTTTGTTAGAAAATGAATATACTGGGCAGCTAGGTGGCACAGTGAATAGAGCACTGGTCCTGGAGTCAGGAGGACCTGAGTTCAAAACCAACCTCAGACACTTGATACTTACGAGCTTTGTGACCTTGGGCAAGTCACTTAACCCCAATTGCCTTGCCTTCCTCCTCAGAAGAGAAAAGGAAAGGAAAGAAAAGAAAAGAAAAGAAAAGAAAGAAAAGGAAAAGAAAAGAAAAGAAAAGAAAAGAAAAAAGAAAAAAAAGAAGAGAAAAGAAGAGAAAAGAAAAGAGAAGAAAAGAAAAGAAAAGAAAAGAAAAGAAAAGAAAAGAAAAGAAAAGAAAAATACATATTCAGGATGTTCCCTCTTTCCTCGGTTTCTGGGGAAATGGAACATTCCATTTTCATAGCTGGAGATGAAAGAAACTCTTAGGGAAAGAGAAAAGCTGTCTAGGATAGTTGGATCTATTTGGCTGAGGGTTAGGTAAGAGTCAGCAACAATTCTTCACAGGATGTGAAGCCTTATCTGTGATGATGGTTTTGTTTTGGGTCCTGGTTTTGGTTCCCTTTCACCACAGTTTTATCAAATGTTTGGCCAGCCATGCTTTCAAGAGTGGGTTTTCTTCAGTTGGAATTCTTGAACTTTCTTAACATCCTTCTTTGATTTATTTTCCTTTCCCTGGTATAGCTATTACCAGTATAAGTCTCTTGTTGAGTGTGGATCAACTGAATATCAAGCAAATGGTTCAGGGAATTGTAGAATGTTAGAGTTGTAAGATTATCGAGTTCAGCCCCTTCAGAATATCTAAAAATTAAAATTAAGGGGTGATAGAGGAATATATTGGGAGGAGAAAGGGAGAGATAGAATGGGGTAAATTATCTCACATAAAAGAGGCAAGAGAGCTATTACAGTGGAGAGGAAAAGGGGGGAGGTGAGAGAATGAGTGAACCTCACTCTCATCAGATTTGGTTTAAGGAAGGAATAATACATACACTCAATTGGGTATCTTACCCTACAGGAATGTAGGGGGGAAGGGGATAAGAAGGCAGGAGGGATGACAGAAGGGAGGACACATTAGGAGAAGGGGTAGTCAGAAGCAAATACTTTAGAAAGGGACAGAGTCAAAGGAGAAAATAGAATAAATGGGGGGCGGGACAGGATAGAGGGAAATATAGTTAGTCTTTCACAACTTTATGTTTAGGCAATTGGGGTTAAGTGACTTGCCCAAGATCATAAAGCTCGTGAGTATTAAGTGTCTGAGGTTGGTTTTGAACTCAGGTCCTCCTGACTCCAGGACCGGTGCTCTATTCACTGTGCCACCTAGCTGCCCAGTATATTAAACATATATGTTATGGAAGTATTTTGCATAACTACACATGTATAACCTATATTGAATTGCTTGCTTTCTCAATGAGGATGGGTGAGGAGGGAAGAAAGAAGACAATGGGGAACTCAAAGTTTTAAAAACAAAAGTTAAAATTTATTTTTACATGCAACTGGGAAATAAGATATACAGGCAATGGGGTATAGAAATCTATCTTGCCATATAAGAAAGTAAAGGGAAAAGGGATAATGGGGGGGGGGGGGGGGGCGGTGATAAAAAGGAGAGCAGACTGGAGAAAGGGGTAATCAGAATGCTTGCCCTCTTGGGGTGGGGTGAAGGGGAAAGATGGGGAGAAAATTTGGAACTCAAAATCTTGTGGAAATGAATGTTGAAAACTAAAAATAAACAAATTAATTTTTTAGAAAGTTTAGCGCCTTCATATTACACATTAGAAAATTTAAAAAATGAGGTAACTTGCCCAAGATCACACAACTAATAAGAGGCGAATCTAAGATATGAAACTAGACCTTCTGACTTCAATACAGTGGTCTTTCCACTATACCATTATGGAAGGAAGAATGGAACATAACCACAGAAGGAGCTGTTTCTTTATAATTAAAAAGGCGGGGGAGGGGGAGAAAGAATTTCACATAATTTTTTTTAAAGGCTAGTAATTAGAACACCATATGGTTGCAGTCCAGATTGAAAATGAGAACAGGATCTGTTTTTAAATGCATCATTCATTTTACTTGCCATATTGTACAATATATCATAAACCTTGCCTAATTCTATGATGCTGGGAAATGGATAGAGGGACAGAGGGGTAGGTAAGTAGATAGATGGATAAATGGATGGATGGATGGATATCTCAGGTATGCAGTGTTTAGTAAATGTAAACATCATTGCCTCTTTGAGATAATAGTGTTTGGGAAGATTCAATGGAAAGATATTCCCAAAATACAAGGGGTTCACATTTAAGGAAGGATCAGGCTCATTCACACAATTGAGCATATACTGAACACCTGCCATGTCTAAGACACTGTGATCAACTAGAAAAGTGTAAGATATAGGCCTTGACTTCAAGAAGCTTACAGTCTAATTGGGGTAACAAAATGTACACATAAACGCTAGTGCAAAGCAGTCTACAATAACAGCCATTTAAACGGTGTTTAATAACACTGTATGCCTGTATGGTACTTAAGGGAATCAGGAGCATAGAGTAATGAACTTGGAGTCAAGAAGACCCGAGTTCAAATCCAGCCTCAAAGACTTATACTAGCTGTGTCACCTTGCACAAGTCACAATCTCTTTACCTCAGTTTCCTTATTTGTACACTGGGGATCTTAGTAGCACCTACCTCCCAGGGTTGTCATAATGATGAAATTTCATATATAGGTATGTGCATACCTATACATGAAATTATTTATCTATATTGCTTTATAAACCTTAAAGCACAATAGACATGCTAATTATTATTTTTCATTTCTTTCATATTTGCTGTCTCAGCATGATACAGTGAAAAGAGACTGTGGAATCAGAAGTTAGATTCACTTCCTAACCTCTTAGACTCACTGCCTGTCTGACCTTGGACAAATCAGACTTGGAGTTGGACTTCACAGGCTCTGAAGTTCCTTCCAGCTCTAGAATAAAGATCCTATAACCCTTGTGAGATGTAATAGTTGGAGAATTCAGAAGACCTGGGTTTGAATACCAGCTCTGACGCCATTTCCCTGTGAAAATTTCCCTTCTTAGCACCTCAGTTTCCTCATCTCTAGAGTGGAGATAGAAATATCTAAACTATCTACTTCACAAGGTTGTTGTAAGGACCTAATAGGAGGTGACACACACTGTAACCCATAGAATACTACCCAAATATAATAAGTTATCACTATTATTATTATCCTCATTTACAGACGAGGAAACTGAGTCATGTTGCTAGCTAGGGTCAGAGCATGACGAGCCCAGCAATCTTTACTCCAGTGTGATTTCTTGTTATCGCCCAGGGAACTATGCTTTGTGATTCTGGGTCCAGTGTTTTTAAGGTTTCCTTTACCTTAGTGACAGACATGAGTCTCGTTGCCCCAGCTTTGGGGGCTGTCCCTTTGTCACTTGGGTTGGCAGACTTTGAAATCTTTTCTTTTATTTTTTGTTGGAATTCTCCCAAAAGGGAGGTGGAGAAGCATGGTAACACCCATCCTAGCCAAGCTACCAACAGCCACAATCCCTCTAAGATTGGTTTAAACAAAGAAACAATGATTATAATAGAAAAAGCAAGAAAATTGAAGGGTTTTCTATAACATGAAAAGCTTGGAATAGGTGATCTCTAATCCTTTCCAGGAATATCACTACATTATTCTAGTAGCACAGTGGGCAGAAAACTGGCCTCAAAGCCAGAAAAACCTGGGTTTGAGTCCAATTCCTGACACATACTTAGGGGCTGTGTGACTCAGGGCAAATCCCTTAATCTTTCTGTAACACGTACATTGCTTTACTGGGCAGTATTGGTGGATTACTGACCAGTGGAGTGCCACTAAAGAACATGCCTGCGTGGATTTTTTGTCTCTTGCCTTAGATCACTCTCTAAGTACAGAGGGAGCCAACTTGTATTGATAGAAGTTTCCTTATTCAAATCATAGATCCAATCCCCACCATTGCCCTACTCTAACGGGTAGTTTATGAAAGTCTAGGGACAAGTCTGAGATAGTTGGCTTGCATGAATGACCCAACTTACATAGCCAACTGAACCCCATTCTCCCTTTGTAGTTCTGGATTATCCCCAGCATCCTTGGCAGTTCCAACCTTTACTTCCTGTCTGACGATGACTGGGAAACAATTTCTGCTTGGATCTATGGCTTGGGCCTGTGTGGCCTCTTTGTTGTCTCCACAATCTTCCATACCATCTCCTGGAAGAAAAGACACCTCAGGTAAGGCAGGATCTTCTCCTATGAGAAAGCAAAATGGCTGGGAGGGGACAGTAAGGGCTTACCCATGAATCAGCATCCTCCCCATATTCGTTCTCTCTCTCTCTTCTCTCACTCTTCTCTCTCCCTTCTCTTTCACTCTTTTCCCTCTATATCACAGCCTCTCTCCACTTTCTTTCTCCCCTCTCTCTCACTTCTCACTCTTCTTTCTCTCTCCCCTCTCTTTCACTCTCTCCACTCTCACTCTCTCTTTCTCCTCCTCCTCCCTCACTCCCTCTTTCTCTTCTTTTCTCCTCTCCCCTCCCTGTGTTTCTCTCCGTCTTTATGTGTCTTTTGCTCTCCCTCTCTCTCTTTTTATTTTTTATGGATGAATCACAGGGTTCCATGCAGGGGTATTCTGATAAATGTTTAACAACCAGCTCTACAAAATTCACAACAGAACTTTCAAGTTTAATTGCATTATTAACATTTTTTTCATCACTTTCTGAAGTCTAGACAATCAGTAAAAAAAAAATCAAGTCCTGATTTGTAGCATTTCTGAATGCTTACACTGAAAATTCAACAGTTGACTCTTAAAAGCTAGTACAGGCTTGCTCTAGCACACCCCTATTTCCATCCAACAAAAGATGTCAGCCCTTTGCTTTATTTTTGTATGAGCTTTGGCCTTTGGAGAGGCAGGGATAACATAGAGAATTGTCTTGGAGTCAAGAAGCACTGGGTTCTAGTCCTGCCTTTGACACATACTGAACAAGTTGCAACCTTTCAGTGGTTTAGGAAATGCTGTAAGTTGCAGAGAAGGTTCAGTGGTAGAGGGAGTTTCTTTATTTTACTAATGAACTCGAATCCCCATCCCTATCCCTTGTACATTCTATTTACTTATATGGGCACTTGTTTCAACATTGAAAAAAGTAAGCTCTTTTCAGGGAAGAATTTTTGTTTTTCCCTTGGTAACCCCATTGTCTAGCATGATACCAGGCACATAGTAGGTCTAAACAAATACTTGTTACATTGATTTGAACTGCTGTTGTGGTCCCTAGATGACTTGGAATTTCAAGACTAGAGGGGAGACAAGATTCAGATCATGTCACCTCCTTACTCAATAAATTCTAGTAGCTCCCTATTCATTACCTTTAAGGTGATAAACTCCTCCCTTTAGTATTTAAAGCTTCTTAAAACCTGGTCCTATCCTACCCTTCCAGGCTTATTACCTATTACTCTCCTACCTACACACACATCTATTTCATACATTTAATATATTTGCACACTACCTATATTTACTGCATTAAAAAATAAAGCATCTTGGTGTTATTATGAAAATAGTTTTGACCTCAGACCCTCCTGAAAAAGTGTCAGGAACCCCTATGGGGGGATGGCCCACACTTTGAGAACTGGTGCTTTAGACTGTTGGCAGTGATAAAATATAATAATAATAATAACAACTCATGTTTATGTAGTTCTTTAAGGTTTGCAAAGAGCTCTACAGACATTCTATCATTTAATACTCACACCCTTGGAGGTAAGTATATCATCACCCCCATTTTATAGGTGAGGAAGCTCATAGTCAAGGGGGTAGGGAAAGGAATGTTTACCATGTGCCAGGCTAAGAGCTTTATAAATACCATCTCATTTGATCCTCACAACAATCTTTGGAGGTAGGTGCTATTATTATCTCCATTTTACATTTGAGGAAACTGAGGCAGACAGTGGTTCTATGACTCACCCAGGGTCACATAGCTACTAAGTGTCTGCAATCACATTTGAATTCAATTCTTTCTAACTTCCTGATTATAATACCTGATTTTAATAACTGGCTCAGACACTTATTAGGTCTATGATTCTAGGCAAGTTATTTGACCTTTCAAACCTCTCTTTCTTCCTCTGGAAAGTGAGGAAAAGACTACTTGTACAACTTACTAGACAGGCCTGTTTTGAGAAAAGTGCTGTGTGAATCTTGAAGAGTTATAGAAACATGATCTATTATTTTTAATCAATCAGCATTTATTTAACCCCATACTATTTGCCAAGTGGACAGCTAGGTGGCACAGAGAACACTGGGCTTTGAATTGGGAAGACTCATCTTCATGAGTTCAAATTCAAACCCAGATAACAGACTTACTGTGTGACCTTGTGCAAGTCACTTAACCCTGTTTACCTCAGTTCTTCACCTAGAAAATTAGCTGGAGAAGGAAATGACAAACCACTCCAATATCTTTGCCAGGAAAACCCCAAAGTGGGCTCACAGGGAGTGCAGGAGTTTGGTGATGTAGACTCAGCTGCCTGCAACCTGCCAAGTTGAGATTGTAGCAAACAGCCTCCATGTAATTCTGCAGTCAGGGAAAGGGTCCCCTGTGATGGAACGCTGAGGAGAGTCAGACATAGCAGCAGACACTTCATGGGTAAGCAGAATAGGGAGACGCTGTAGCTAAGTTCCTTTGTGTCTCTCAGACTTTTCTTATAGCACACCTGCAACCCAGTCTGTCTTCAACAAACGTGAATAATAATACAGCAGGGAAAAATCAGTGCTCTATTGTTTCATTTGAAGAGGGAATCTATAAGCCTTTGTACTTTCTACTCTTTTATTAGTATACATTACATAATTTGACAGATACTATAAATGGTACATTTTGACATAGCACCATTTAATAGGACACAGTAACATTTCGGGGGATTGGGTTATAATTTGGACTGTAATTTAGTCAGGATGGGGATTCCCAATAGCAGAGTAAGAATTGGAACCCTTTGGGGTTTCTGTTCCCCATCTTGTTTGTGTTGACGTTGCCATGCCTGTGTTTTCAGCAGCACTGCTCCCTCCATTGATATTTCTTTCATAAGAAGAATGCCCCGGTCATAATAAACTATCCTTTTCCTCCCCTGCTCATAGGATGGTGGAGCATTGCCTGCACATGTTTGACAGAATGGTGATCTATTTCTTTATAGCAGCATCATACGCCCCCTGGTGAGTAAAGCATAGAACTGCAATCCGGTCCTTCCAGTTGACTGCACACACGCTGCTCAAGGCTTTCTTTCAGCACCAGGATATTTAAAAATTAAGTCGGAAATTAATTTAGTGGTTTCTGAAGTAAGGAAATCACTGTGTTCCAAGATCCCATAGTAAAGAACAGGATACATATGTGTATATGTAAAAAACACCTGCACACACATGTTTGTATATATGTGTGCACACACACATGAATGTGTATAATATGTGTGTACACACATGTATGGACATTTAGGTGTGTCTGTATAAGTACACATGTGTGTAAATACACATATACATATAGAGAGATGTGTGTATATCCCCACCCCACCCCCATTTAGTAACTTTGACTTGGGCTTTTGGGTGGGAAACAATGGAGAACAGGGCAGAAGAAAGCTATATTTGCAAAGAAGGGGTAGAACGTTGTTGACTAATATAATAGACAGTTGATAGCTATGATTGTACTAATAACCTTTGTAAGAAATCAGAAAAGCTAATTGGCATTGGAATTGTCATATAATTAATATCTACATTTCTTCTAGCTCCTGCCATCTTCCTTTTCTAGTATATTGCACATTTAGATATAAAATAGAATTCCCCATGAGAGTGAGTCAGTGGGTCAGGAAGAAGTATCATAAGAAAAGAGACTGCCTCAGAAGTGGTTAGAGAGCCAGGCTGGAAGCCGGAAAGAACAGGGTTCATACAGACTAGCACACAGTGGTGAATAACCCTGGCTAAGACCCTTAACCTCTCATGCAAGTACAGAATTTGCAGAGAACATGCAGCAGTCTTGCATTGGTAGAGGGAGTTTCCTCACCTGGAGGTTCCCTATCTTTATAAAACCACAGGTCAAGTTCTCCTCACTATTGTAAGCAGGAGAAGGAAGTTAAGTCATTCATTTAGTCAACAAGCTTTTATTAAGTATTCACTATGTGTTGGGCACAGTGTTAAGTAAGCACTGGAGATATAATTACAATTATTTTAAAATAGGCTTTGTCCTTACAGAGCTTGTATCTTACCTCTTTTCAGAGGTTGGGAGCTATGGGTATGTAATACTGCATATTCAGTGGTTTTTTTAATATGTTGGTTAATTTCAATGAACTTTTATTCCCTCTTTTTTACTTTTGTTATAAAGGGTGGCTCTTTAGGAGGGAAAGAAGGAAGAATACATTGGGATATATAGGTGATGTAAAAATCCAAAAAAATAAAAACATATTAAAAGGAATAATTAGTTGAGATAGGGAGCTACCAGATGGCAACCTTGGGTGAGTTGTCCACCAGCCACACCAACCTCTCCTGGAACCCTCCCCAACAACAGGTCATAGGTGCCTCCTGAGTTTCTGTCCGGGGCAGTTCTCCCCTCAACCGAAGGATGCTTCAAGATACTGACCACAGACACCATTGGTGGCACTTTATCCAGGCACAAAAATCCTAGTTATGACTCCAAGAGCATGAGGAAAACAATGAATTATCTCATGCAACTTCTCTACTAAGACTTTTTCATCTCGTGTTTTCCCCCTTGATTAAATGTATGCATTTTGAGGACAGGAACTATTTCCTTTTTTCTTTTTTTTTTTTTTTTGTCTTTGCTCTATCATCAGGAAGGAGCCAAGTTTCTGTGAGTTCAAGAAGATGGAGGGAGCAAGAAAGGAAAAGGTTGTTTTAAAAGCTAATAAAAAATTAATTAAAAATGAAAGCTAGTTTGTTGCCTATGAAACAGGAATTCCAGAGGGCACAGTGAAAGGAATGGCTTCCTTTAGAGGGGAATATTGAGATGGTAGGGTTGAGGAGGATGAGAACAAGAGAGCAGTCAGTGGAAGAATGGGATTTGAACAATAATGGGGTTCAGAAATGCTAGGGTAGAATTATGTTAATTATTGAGGGATGAATTAATGTAGGCTATCCTTGACCATAGGGTTCAGCCTTGGGTAGACCTGTACCAGGATGTTAGGCAGCTATAGGTGATTGGGACAGGGTGGGAGGAATGTGGAGCATGCCAGGACAGGGCAAGGAAACTCCTGTGGAGCTGTAGGTGTTAATGAAAGGGTTTCTGAATACCTAGCACAATGCCAAATACATAGTAGGCACTTAAGAAGTGTATATTGATTGAATGAATGAATGTATGAAAAGGCATTTATTAAGCTGTTACTATGTGCCAAGAATTGTGCTACATGTCATGCCCCCTAATACTCTGGACTTAGATATATGGTGAGCCTGGACACAGACATAAGGGACACATTATGGAAGGATATGGTCATCCTTCTTGGCGTAGGTAACTGTCAAAGGGTCCGGATATCCCCCCAAATATCCTGGTTCTTCAAATGACCCATTCTAGACTTACCACCCATGTATTGTTTTAAATAATGGAAAGTTTATTACTTATGAAGATAATGAAAGTAAAAATATTTCTCATAGAACTCCTAGGAGTAAAGAATTAGCTCTTGAGTACAGAGGTTCTGTCATCACTGCAGAAACTAAATTTCTCACCTCTAGCCTTTCTTGTTCCCTAGGCTTAATCTCCGGGAGCTTGGTCCCTGGGCTGCCCACATGCGCTGGATTGTCTGGATCATGGCTTCTGTTGGGACCATCTATGTATTCTTCTTCCATGAACGGTGAGCATAGGTTATGGGAGTGTGGGTAGGGTTCATTTGCCTGCAACAAGGTAACTCCTTTTTCTACCTCTAGGATCCCTATCTGAGCAGGAGTTGCTGGGGGGTAGTACTGTGCTCTCACCAACAAAGTGGGATCCATATCTCCAAGATAGCATATGTTATTACTGTGAGATGGCCATGTGACAGCCAGATACCCCAGCTCTGGAGACCCATGTTGCTTAGGTGTTTAGGATCACAGGCAGACTTTAATTCATAATGCCTATGTATAGATGACTAAGTACACTGAACGAAGGAAGGAAAGAAAGGAAGGAAGGAAGGAAGGAAGGAAGGAAGGAAGGAAGGAAGGAAGGAAGGAAGGAAGGAAGGAAGGAAGGAAGAGAGAGAAAGAAAGAGAGAAAGAAAGAAAGGAAGACAGAAAGAAAAGGAAGGAAGGAAGGAAAGAAAGAGGAAGGAAAAAAGGAAGAAGGAAAGAAGTTAGGGAAGGAAGAAGGAAGGAAGAAGGGAGGGAAGGAAAAGCATTTATTAAGTACTTGCTATGTGCCAAGCACTGTGCTAAATGCCAGAGATAGATAGATAGATAGATAGATAGATAGATAGATAGATAGATAGA
>NW_027185764.1:9914201-9926659 GCF_028583685.1 Petaurus breviceps papuanus
AGATAGATAGATAGATAGATAGATAGATAGATAGATAGATAGATAGATAGATAGAATAGGAGGAGAGGGAAAAGGGCTTCTTCTCCCATTCCTGTGAAATAGACCTGCAAGCAGTAGTGAGTGGGTCAGGCTGGGCAGTTTGTTACTCATCAGGACAGAAGGGGAAGGCCCATAGCAGAAGTTTCAGAGATGGAAGGGCTAACTTCTCTGGAATTCCAAGAGGATTTTGTATTCTACTGAGGGTTTACAACTGATAGAATTCTTGGTTATTCCTTACATTCACTCTGTGGAATTTTCTTCTTTTCCACTTTTGTTTTCCTTATGGGTGAGCTGAGGTGTTAGATAACCTGCTCAAAGGCATGAAGTATCTCATAGCCCCTGACTTACCTCTCAATGGGTACCTATATTGTTGCTGTTCTTTCATTCTCAAAGAGGATCAATGACATCACCAGGGTGGTGACTTGGATTTAAGTCAGGCAGAGCTACGTAGAGTTATTAACCTCACTCTCTCCTCCAGAGTCATCAGAGTCTAGTGGCAAGACAGAAGGCAGACAACTTGAGGGCCTATAATAATGATGGTGATAATAATAGGAAAAGTACAGGGAGTGCCAGACTTAGAGTCCAGAAGATGTGTTCAAATCTAGCCTCAGACACTTACTAGCTGTGTGACCCTGGGCAAGTCACTTAACCCTGCTTATTTCAGTTCCTCATCTGTAAAAAAAAAATGAGCCAGAGGAGGAAATGACAAACCGCTCCACTATCTTTGCCAAGAAAACTCCAAATTGGGTCATGAAGAGTCAGACACAACTGAAATGAGTGAATGACAATAATGATAATAACTCACATTTACAGAATATTTTAGACTTTAAGTGCTTTCCTCACAACAATACCCATGAGGGAAGCAGTACAAATATTATCACTCCCATTTTACAGGTGAGAAGACTGAGCTTAAAAGAGGGTAAATGATTTTTCCATATTCACGCAGCTATTTAGTAAGTGGTGCAGCTGCAACTCGAACCCAAATTTCCTGACTTCGAAGCCAGTGTTCTTTCAGTCACACTGCACTGCCTTTCCCATACCTCCTGGTTATAGCTGTCTGTGTAGCTTTGTTGTTGTTTTTAACTGGACCTGTGATTTCATTGTCACAGGAGTGACTAGCTATTCCCAGTGAAGAACTCAGATCAGTGCCTGGACTAGAATTTATTCTTTTTGTTTTTCATCTCTCTCAAGGTTTTAATTTTAGAGAAGTAGTTAATCAGTGATAAAGCAACTGAAACATATCATCAGAGCATTACCCATATGTTTCACAAATAACAACTTTTCACTTAGTCAGTACTCTAATCTCTGAGTAGGAAAAAAAATCCAAATACAACTGAGATTTTCTTTCCTGCCCCTAGCTATGGTATCTTTTTTTTAAATTAAATGTTATGTTTATTTTTAGTTTACATCATTTATTTCCACAAGATTTTGAGTTGCAAATTTTCTCCTCGTCTTTCCCCTACCCACCACCCCAAAACATTGATCCCACCGTATACTCCCTCCTCCAATCTGCTGTCTGCTCTCTCCTATATCCTCCCCCATACCCCCTCCAACTTTCCAGTGGGGCAAGATGGATCTCTATACCCCAGTGCCTATATATCTTATTTCCCAGTTGCATGTTAAAAAAAAATTGTGTATATATATATGATTTTAAAACTTTGAATTCCAGATTCTTTCCCTTCCTCCCTTGTCACCCACCCTTACTGGGAAGATAGGTAATGCAATATAGGTTGTACACATGTAGCTCCACAAAACATTTCCATAGTGCATATATTGGGAAAGACTGACTATATTTCACTCCATCCCATCCCACTCCCCACTTTTTCTATTCTCTACTTTGACCCTGTCCCTTTTCAAAAGTGTGTGCTTCTAACTTCCCTCCCCCCATCCTTCCCTCCCCTCCATCATCCCCCCTCTCATCCCCTTCCTGCCTACTCTCCTGTAGGGTGAGATACCCTGTTTAGTGTATATGTCATTCCCCCCCTAAGCCAAATTCAATGCAAGTAAGGTTGACCCATTCCCTTTTGCCTTCCTGTTCTTCCCCTCCATTGTAACAGTTTTCCCTTACCTCTTCCATAGGAGATAATTTACCCCATTCTGTCTCTCCCCATCTCCTCTCATTATATTCTTCTCTCACCTCTTTAAGTTAATTTCACCTTTTAAGTATCATCCCTTCCTATTCAATTGATCCTCTGTCTTCTGTCTATGTATACCTGTACACACATATAGATATACATACACTCACATGTATATTCATATGCCCATATACCATCCTATATAGACATATATATGTATGTAAACATATATACACATTTATATTCTCTTCAACTATTCTCATACTGAGAAAAGTTTCATAAGTTACAATTATCATTTTTCCATGTAGAAATATAAATAGTTCAACTTTCATAAGTTCCTTATGATTTCTTTTCCCTGTTTACTTTCTCATCCTTCTCTTGCTTCTTGTATCTGAATGTCAAATTTTCTATTCAACTCTGGTTTTTTCATCAAGAATCCTTGAAAGTCCTTTATTTCATTGAATAACCATATTTTCCCTTGAAACATAATACTCAGTTTTGCTGGGTAGGTGATTTTTGGTTTTAATCCCAGCTCCTTTGACCTCTGGAATATCATATTCCAAGCCCTTTGATCCCTCAATGTGAAGCTGCCAGATCCTGCGTTATCTTGATTGCATTTCCACAATATTCAAATTGTTTCTTCCTGGCTGCTCGTAATATTCTCTCCTTGATCTGGGAATTCCGGAACCTGGCTATAATATTCCTAGCAGTTTTCTTTTGGGGATCTTTTTCAAGAGGTGATTGGTGGATTCTTTCAACATCTATTTTGCCCTCTGGTTCTAAAACATCAGGGTAATTTTCCTTGAGAATTTCTTAAAGGATGATTTCTAGGTTCTTTTTTTGATCATGGCTTTCAGGTAGTCCAATAATTTTAAAATTATCTCTCCTGGATCTATTTTCCAGGTCAGTGGTCTTTCTAAAGAGATATTTCACATTGCCTTCTATTTTTTCATTTGTTTGGATCTGTTTAACAGCATCTTGATTTCTCATAAAGTCACTAGCTTTCATTTGCTCCAATCTAATTCTGAAGCAATGATTCTTTTCAGTGAGCTTTTGAGATTCTTTTTCCATCTGGCAAATTCGGCTCATTGGCTTTTTGATCCTCTTTTGTCATTTGAGTTAGTCTATTTTTTTAAGGTGTTATTTTCTTTAGTCAGGTTGTTGGCTCTCATTTCATGACTTTATTGCATCATTCTCATTTCTCTTTCTAATTTTTCCTCCACTTCTCTTATTTGGTTTTCAAAATCCTTCTTAAGCTCCTCTATGGCCTGTAACCAATTCATATTTTTCTTGGAAGCTTTTGGTGAAGGAGTTCTGAGTTTGTTGTCTTCTTCCTGTTCCATGCTTCGATCCTTTTTGTCCCTGAAAAAGGAATCCAGAGTCAGATTGCTCTGCTTGCTTTGCTTCCTTTCCTTGCTCATGTTGCCACTCAATTACTTGACTTTGTTGCCACAGTAGAACTCTGCTTCTAGAGAGGGGATCTTTGTCCCAAATCACTGGGGTTTTCACAGCTGCTGGAGCTATTATTTGGCTGCCCTCTCTGAAGCCTCCACTGGCTCTGGCACCTGGTCACCCACCCCAGGACCTCCACCCTAGACAGCAATACAGATCCAAGCAGGTTAAAGCAAGAGTGATTACCCCTCAGGATGGTAGCTTGGTTCTCCTACAATCTGCAGGCCAGGAGCTCTGAAGCAGCTACGTGTTAGGGACCCCTGTGCCTCAGCCACTTCTACCTCCAGGGGGCAGAGGCTGGACCTCACTCCCGGATTCTCTGTTCCCAAAGGAACACTGACCTCTCACTTTGTCGTTGGCATTTATGGGTTGATAATTCTGGAAACCTCCACAGCTTCTGGTGATCTACTCTCCCAACGTCCCTCTAGCCCTACTATAACTTATTCTTGTAGAGAACTGCCTGGGGCTCTGAGAGTTCAAATGACTTTCCTAGGATCACATAGCCAGTATATTTCACAGGCATTATTTTAACCCAGATCTTGCTGGCTCTGAGACAAGCTCTCTTTCCATTAAGACACACTACTTCTCTGTAGGTACACATATAAATGGAAATATACCAATCAATCATTTTATTTTAAATGATTTATTAATCATTTATTAAGCATGAACTTTTCACTAAGTAAAAGTCTCTACCTTCAAAGGGCTTAACTTCTAAGAGTATATATATGATATGTGTGCACACATGTGTCTTCATGCATGAACTCACACATATTCGTATAGGATATATATACAAAATGGATGCAAAGAATCCTTAGGAGGAAAGGAAGTATTAATGGGAGAGACCAGAAAAGACCTTGTTCAAAAGGTGGAATTTTAGCTGAGTCTTGAAGGATACCAGTGATTCCAACAGGCAGAGGTGGGGGGGAGAGCTTTCTAGGCATGGTAAACAGCCTCTGCAAAGTCACAGAGATGGGAGATAAGAGTCTTATGTGTATTAAACAGCAAGAAGGCATTTACACAGCATATACAGTGTATGACTATATGCTATATGTACAGCAGAGTAATGTATGATGAGCCTAGGGGCAGCTGGGTGGTGCAGTGGATAGAGCACTCACCCTGGAGTCAGGAGCACCTGAGTTCAAATCCAGCCTCAGACACTTGATACATACAACTATGTGACCCTGGGCAAGTCACTTAACCCTGATTGTTTCACCCCCTATACATGTATATATATATATATATATATATATAGTCTAGAAACATTTAATGGAGCCAGGTTGCAGTGAGCTATAAATGTCAAATGGAAGAGGTTTTATATGTGGTCCTAGAGGTAATAGGGAGCCACTGGAGTTTATTGAGTAGGGGGTGACATGGTGAGCCTGATGCTCAAGAAAAATCACTTTGGTTGCTGTGTGGAGGATGGGTTGGAATGGAGAGAGATTCAAGGAAGAGTGAACAGGTAGCAGGCTATTGAAATAGTCCAAGTGAGATGTAATAATGGCCTGAATTAAGATGGCTTTGGTTTGAGTGGAGGGAAGGGAGCAGATATGAGATTTGTTGTGGAAAAAGAAATGAAAAGATTTAGCAACTCATTGGATAAGTGGGTGTAGCAGCAAGCACCCCAAGGGTCCTCAGGGTTTGCAGCTACCACAGGTTCTTGGATCTGCTTTGTTAAAGGAAAGCAACTCAAAATGGGTTAACAAGCTTACTTTAATCAGTCAGACATATATCGTTTACCTTGTTCAGGGGAAAAAGGTCAGCACCCCGAACTTCAAAGCATACAGGCAGAATTATCAAGACAGAAACAGATCAAGTAGACAGATTTCCAAACTGTCCAACCATTATATCCATACCCAGTCAACATCTGGGTTTCCA
The DNA here is from genome assembly GCF_028583685.1 of Petaurus breviceps papuanus. Classification (NCBI taxonomy): domain Eukaryota; kingdom Metazoa; phylum Chordata; class Mammalia; order Diprotodontia; family Petauridae; genus Petaurus; species Petaurus breviceps. The sequence goes on from NW_027185764.1 coordinate 9,919,643, forward strand.
CATCTGGGTTTTTCAAAGCCGGGGGACTCTCAACAACGGCTTCCCAGAATTCAGATCAAATCACAGAACACTTCTCGAAGTGAGTCCCAAAACAAAGCTACACATCAGGGCTTATATAGCCTTCTCCTGGCTCAGAAAATGTAACAACCTTATTGACCCACTGGCCAATCAAAAAGTATCTACTGAAAAACAAGCCTCCCTCCCCAGGATTCTGGTGCACTTTAGCCTAGGGGCAGGGAAGATCTTCCAAATTTGCATTCCCATTACAGTGGGGAGAGGCAGAATGAGGAGTTAAGAAAGACACCCAGGTTTCAAACCTAATTGTATGGAAGGATGGTGGTGGCCTGACAGTAATGAGGAAGGTTAGAAGAGGTGGGTTTGGAGGGAAAGACAATGAGTTCTGTTTTGGACATGGGCAAATGAGGTCCATAGAATACCTAGTTTCAATGCTCAAGTAGGTGCTTGGTGATGCCCAGGAGAGAGACTGGAGCTGAATCTATAGATCTAGGAGCCATCTGCATAGACATTGTAATCAAGTTCATAGGAGCTGATGAGGTCACCAGAAGAGAGTGTGGAGAGTAAAGCATGAATACTCACGTCACAGGATAATTTCATTACCTTGGACATTTTCAGTGTGAATTAGGTGTTTTGACTTTTAATCTATCCACACCTGGTTGGTGCCATTTCAGGATGAAACCTTGGGGGACACCCACAGTTAGGGGGAATGATGTGGAAGATGATCCAGAAGAAGAGACAGAAAAAAGAGGAGGAGTGTTCAGATGGGCTAGATGGGGAACCAAGAGGGAAGAGAATCATGAAAACCCAGAGAGCCAAGAATTTCCATAAGGAGAGAATTGTCAACCACATGAAATGCCAGAGAAGTTAAGAAGGATGAGGATTAATAAGATATAGCCTTCAAAGCTTGTAAAGTGCTTTACATATGTTAAGTAATTTTATTCACACAATAACCCTGTGGGAAGAAGTTGCTGTGATTATCCCCCAGGTTACAAATGAGGAAACTGAGGCACAGAGAGGTTAAATGACTTGCCAGAGTCACATAGCGTCAGTGTCTGAGGCAAAATTCAGACTCAGGTACTCCTGACTCCAAATTCTATGTTCTTTCCACTGTGCCCTATACCTTCCCCTTTTATAGTAATGAAGACACACACCATTGGTAAAGATGGAGAGAGCAGCCTCAGTCGAGAGAGGTCACAAGTCAGATTGCAAAGGGTTTAGACCAGAATGAGAAGAGAAAAAGTGGAGGGAATTGAATGTGGGAGGTATTATCAAGAAGTTTGGCTGAGAAAGAGAGGATGATAGCTATTAGAAATGGTAGAATATATGCAAGGCTTTTTTTTTGTCTCTTTAAATGGAGGAGAATGTTTGTGGCCTATGGAGAAGAAGCCAGCAGTCAGGAAAAGATTAAACATTGGAAGGGAGATAATATTGCTGGAGAAGAAAAGGAGGGAGTGGGGAAAGAATCAAGGGGACCTGTAGAGAGGCCTTGGTCAAGAAGAATAGTTTCTGGGGCGGCCAGGTGGCTCAGCGAGTAAGAGCACCGGCTCCAGTGTCGGGATGACCTGGAGATCGAATCCTGGGCTCAGACACTCAGCACCACACCCAGAAATAACTGGCCGTGTAACCTTGAGCAAGTTACTTAACCCCGATTGCTTTAAAAAAAAAAAAAGAATAGTTTCTTTATCAGAGACTGAAATAAAGGAGGTATTGGGGAATGATTTCACAGGTTTATGAGAGGAGGAAAAGAGAAAAAGAGGGACCTCACAGCTAATGGCCTAAATACTCTAGTAGATTCTGAAGTGAGGGTCCTCAACTGAGAGGTTAAAGGAAGGAGGAAGTGTGCAAGGCTTGAGGAGAAAAAAGGCTTGGAATAGCAGCTGTGCTGAGTGGGATAAAAATTTGATTGGGGAGGAATAAAATGATTTCTTTGTTGCAGTAAGAACCTAGGTTGAGATTACGCAACATAAATTCGTAGTGGACCCAATCAGCAGGACCGCATACTTTTTCCAGTTCTGTTCCTCATTGCCTTGAATAGGAACGGAGGAGGACAGTGGGAGTAAGCCAGCCTTAGGGTTTGGTAAGGTAATAGCTAGTTTCTTTGTGACAGCCACAGAATAGAAGTCCTTTAGAATTCTAGTGTTAGAAGGAGAGAGGGGCACTGGCCCAACACTCATTTCACAGTTTGATTCCATTATGTAAGACATTTTCAGTATGGATCAGATATTTTGACTTTTAATCTCTCTGAATCTGGTTCATGCCATTTCAGTGAGATTTTAGGCTGTAGTTTTGAAAAAATAACAAATAAGAGGAAACAGAGCTTACATATAGAAATGACAAGAAACTCTGATGGGTAGGACCTTTAAATTCAGATTTTTAATTTAGGTGGATTGAACTCAAGAGAGCCACATAATTCTGAGGAGGAGACTGGATTTCAAGTCAAAGGACCTAGTTCAAATTTCAGCTCTGCTACTTATGATCTGTGTGACCTTGGGCACTCAACATCTCTGGGCCCTGGTTTCTTTATCTGTTAAATGAGAAGGCTGGGTAAGATGGCCTTGTAACCCTAAAGCTATGATCATACAAGAAATGGTGACAGAGAATATAACTGGCGTGGCCTTTCTGTCATTCAACTTTGAGAAAAAGACATCCATCAAAGGTCTGCACAAGGAGATGATTAGATTTTTAAGGCAAATTATTAGATTTTTTTTTCCCTATGCTGACTCTCCAGCCCTCCAAGAAAACATTGGAGCAAAGAGATAAGGATACAACCAGATGTCTGGAGAAGACTTGATATACAGGGTCCAGACTTTGGGTTCATAGGTCTCCAGGCCCAACAGGAAGATAATGGGGATTGATGAACCAAGCAAGAAAAATATTCTTAGCCTGAACCCCCCATCAGTTCCAATCTCTTGATCATTTCTCTAGGTTCAGGACAAGTAAGCTGTCCCACATAGAAATATTATAAGAAAGCGGATCAGGTGTTTGTTTGTTTGTTTTTATCTAGAAGGGAGTGGTTTTACTTAATTGATTTCCTACTTTTGATGTCACAGAAAGCAGGCGCACCAACTAACAGGGCTGCATATAGGGTGAAACTTTCCAGCAAGAAGATTCTAGATATGAGGGAAAGGGTTCCAGAGAGAAGGGCAGGGGAACAAGGAAGGTAAGAGAACTTTTTTAGGATATGAAATAGCCTGATAGAGAAAGACAAGTTTTGGAAAAAACAGAGATATTTTTATTACCACAACTACATTATTTAAATTCTAGACTTCTTTAAGGCAAAAATGTCCCCCAAAAAAGGTTTCTCTTGTCTTTTGTTAATATACAATGAGCTGACTTCCAACAATAAAACTTTGAAACAGGTCTTCTTACTCTTTTTTGTGTCATAGATGCCGTTGGCAATTATTCACCTCCTCTCAGAATAATGGTTTTAAATGCATGAACTAAAATACATAGGATTACAAAAGAAATTAATTATGTTAAAATCCAGTTGTAAAAATACGGTTTTAAAAAAAGTCCACGGACACCCATGTTAAAAACCCTTGCACCGAAGTCAAAGGATGTGGTTTCAAAGCACATCTTTGACACTCAACACTAGTATGAACCTAGGCAAGTCAATAAACTTCCCTAGGCCTCAGTTTCTTCATCTGTAAAACGAAGGGGTTGGAGTAGATGGACTCTAAAGTCTCTTTCAGCTCTAAATCTATGGTCCTAGGATCCTATTTAACATTTGTTAAGTTCCCAACTGACTTTGTAAAGAAAGGTAGGAGGTTGTGGGCAATACTTACATTTTTGCCCAGATACTTATTGATCGAATCATCATTAGCAAACACCAATAAACTTGATTGGTGTAGCCAATCAAGGATGCAGCCCTGCCAATGTTTGGGAGGTTAGAAACTCTGCCAAGGAGATCGGGATAGAAGGGTTGGGTTTTCACTTCTTAGTTGCCTCCATCCAGGATGGCTCCACCACCAGATGTTGGGAAACTACGTACCAGATATTGAGACTCAACCCTAAGGCCAAGGCTTCTTGTTCTTCCATACCAGATACAAACTTGTGGAACTGCTCTGCTATGTCGTGATGGGGTTTTTCCCAGCCCTAGTCATCCTTTCTATGGTAAGTAATTGCTGACTAAAGGAGGACCTCATGCTCTATCATTGATCTGGAACCATTCAGAAGGAAGAGACCAGAATACAAACATTAATCTCCGAACAAGATTAACTGGCCAAGGCATTCAGTTAACTTCTATTTTTCCTTAGTTTCAGTTCATGGCTTGGCAACATGGACGATGTAGACACATAGCCAAAGCAAATACAGGCTAATTTGAGAGCCTACACCAAAAGAGGAAAATGGTGCCTCTCCTGCCCTTAGATGGCTTGAATGCAGGCTTCCTGAATCCTCAAGCAGGAAATCCATCTGTCTCCTACAGCTAGAACAATATATACCCAAGAGGGCCATGTCCCATGCTAGGAACCATCTGTGAAGTGGAGGGTTTCTGGGTATGAGAGGGATGGAGGGGGCCCATCACTGAACATAGTAGGGCATGTGGACTACATATACACACAGTTTTCCTGACATTCCCCAAACAGATCCAATGTGTGGCCACTTCCCCTTCATATTGTTATCCTCTCAAAAAAGCCCAACAACCTCCCTCCCCCCACTCCTATTTCTCTTGGAAGAGTTAACACTTTTCTCTCCCTCCATTTTCAATCAATGAATCAATCAGCAAGCATTTATTAAGCACTTAATATGTACCAGGCACTGTGCTAATCACCAGGGATACAGAGAAAGGTAAAAACACAGCTCAGCCCTCAAGGAGCTCACTTTCTAAGAGAGAAACAACATGCAAATAAGATATATAGATAGATGGAGAGTAGATGGAAAGACATTAGGTGGGGACACCTCTGTCACCTCCACCTATCTAGCACAGGCCCGAATCACTGCAAAAGCCTACTGCTGAGTCTGTCTGCCTCAAGTCTCTCCCCTCTCCAGGTCATTCTCCATTCAACCACAAAAGTGATTTTCCTAAAATGCAGGTCCATTCATGTCAACCCCTACTCAATAAACGCCAATGGCATCTCACTGCCTTCAGGATCAAATTAAAAAATGCTCCCCTTTGGCATCCATAACCTAGATCCCTCATCCCTTTCACGTCTTCTTATACCTTACTTACTTGTTACATTTTACAAACATGTATTCTCTGATCCGGTGACACTGGCTTCCATGAACAAAAAAGTCCATCTCTCAGCTCAGAATATTTTCTCTGGCTGTCCCTGGTGCCTAGAATGTTCTCTCACCTCTGCTCAAACTATCCACCTTCCTGGCTTCCTTTAAGTTCCAACTTAAAAACCCCATCTCTATAGGAATCTTTCTTTAATCCCTCTTTATTCTAGCCCTTTTTTCTTTTAATTATTTCCCAGTTATCCTGTTTGTTTAGCTTGCTTTATATATATTTGTATGTTGTCTTCCCCATTAGATTGTAAGCTCCTTGAAGTCAGGGACTGTTTTTTGATTCAATTTGTATCCCTAGCACTTAGCACTGTGCTTGGAATATAGTAGGCACTTAATAAAAAGAATAGAAAATTTCCAAAATGGTAGCTTGATTCATAGCACTCCTGGATAAGCATTGCTCTGGCTGAGATTCCTGCTTAAGAATCCTGGTATCCTGGGGCGGCCAGGTAGCACAGCGAATAAGAGCACCGGCTCCAGTGTTGGCATGACCTGGAGATCGAATCCTGGGCTCAGACACTTAGCACCCACCCAGAAACACCTGGCCGTGTAACCTTGAGCAAGTTACTTAACCCCAATTGCTTAGGGGTGGCCAGGTGGCTCAGCGAGTAAGAGCACCGGCTCCAGTGTCGGGATGACCTGGAGATCGAATCCCGGGCTCAGACACTTAGCACCCACCCAGAAATAACTGGCCGTGTAACCTTGAGCAAGTTACTTAATCCCGATTGCTTTAAAAAAAAAAAAGTACCACTGAATATGTTTGGTATTGCTTTTGAAAATATATGATCGTGCAGTAAACCTTACGCCAATTACTCATGCTTTCAATTGTTTATTTCTCTATGTATTATGTCTGTAACAGCTTTAGTTACTCCCTATGGGTCCCCTTCCATTGTCTTTGTCCATTCATTTCTAGTTATGTTCCAATTTTTCCTTTTATGTGGCTAGAGCTAGGACCTAGACCGTCCTTCTAATTTCACATTGCTTCATGTATGTCTTTCCAAATTTCTTTCTGTTCCTTGTATTTATCCTTTTTAGTGGCATCAAGTTTAGATTTACTTATGGAAACAATTTCACACTGACTGGTAGATTTCCAGCCTCTTCTGAGGCCAGAAGAGATAGGTCCATTCCCAGGCTCCTTTGAATCCCTTCCTTAACAATGCTAGATATAAGTGCCTTCTTTGAAGATATGGGAAACAAACTTAAAGCTATAGAAATATGAGCTATTGTTGTTGTAACTACGTGTTTATTTCCACTTAAATTCTCCTTTTAGAGGCAGCTAGGTGGTATAGTAGATAGAATGCTAAGCCTAGATTCAGGAAGATCTGAGTTCAAATTTGACTACAGATATTTACTAGCTATGTGATCTTGGGCAAGTCAGTTAACCCATTTGCCTCAATTTCTTCAACTGTAAAATGGTAATAAAAATAGCACCTAACTCACAGAGTTGTTATGAGGATCAAATGAGATAATATTTGTTTAAAAATGCTAGTGGTTGGCAAATAGTAGGTACCATATAAATGCTTATTCTTCTTCCCCCTTATCTTTCTTTAAAAAAAAAATGTGTGGAGGAAGTGCTATTAGAGGAATAGGGAAGACTGAGGAAGGTAAAGGGATTAACTGGAATTTTTCAAGTACTCTGGACCCACAAGGGTTTTCTGCCAAGTCTCTCTCTGTCTCTGTCTTTCTCTGTCTCTGTCTTTCCCTCTCTCTCTCTCTCTGTCTTTCTCTGTCTCTTTCTCTGTCTTTCTCTCTGTCTCTCTGTCTCTGTCTCTG
>NW_027185764.1:9926759-10005303 GCF_028583685.1 Petaurus breviceps papuanus
CTCTCTCTCTCTCTCTCTCTCTCTGTCTCTGTCTCTCTCTCTCTCTCTCTCTCCCCCACTCTGTGTGTGTCTGTCTGTTTCTCTTTCAGTTGCTCTCTGACCTATTCCAGACTTGCTTCCCTGGCCCTCCCTTTCACTATGCTACTGACTTGTCCCCTCCCCTCACCTTGTCCTTGCTGACAGCCTAACACTGATGGAATCTGGGAGCTCATGACCGGAGGTGTCTTTTACTGCTTTGGGATGGTGTTCTTCAAGAGCGACGGGCGGATTCCCTTTGCCCATGCCATCTGGCACCTCTTTGTGGCATTTGGAGCTGGCACCCACTACTATGCCATCTGGAGGTACCTCTACCAGCCCAACACACTGGAGTCTAAAGTGTCCAAATGAGATGTCAAAGAATCTCATGAAGCGCCTGGTGCCCTTGGAACAGTGTGTTAGAGGAGACGTTACTGGGATGAGGCCCTGCTCAGAGGTTCCAGGCCTGTCTTTTGCTACGCTGCTGGATGGATATTTTTTTGAATAGGTCCTGGGTCATGTCTTATGGTTGCCATAGAGTATCTGGTGCAGGAAAAAAAGGCACTGGGAGGCTTTATTGGAGGGCAAAAAATTAACCAGATATTTTGTGTATGTTTTAGACAAGTCATCCATAACAAAAATCAACATTAATGTCTTCAGGAAACAAAAGGGCCTGACAGGCAAATACTTTGTTCACAGGGTCCTGAAAACCTTTAAAATGACAATTATACTCCTCTAGGGAGAAAATCAGCCTCTCTGTGTGCCAGATCAATCAGAACCCACCTTTTTTTGCAACCTAGATGCTCAAACTGCCATACTACAGAACCAATTAGTCTCTAGTTGGTTTCAGTGATGGGAAGGTGACCCTCTCTGGAATCTGGCTCTGCCCAGTCTAAGACTATCCAAGAGTGGACACTTTTTTTCTCTTAAGAAAGTGAATACTTTCCTTTCCAACTCTCTCCTTTGCTAAAGTCCTTTTCAGACCCTAGGCTCTCTTGGGTATATATTGAAATGGCTTTTTCTACCCTGACACTTTAGTTGTTGGGAAGGAGCTGGAGAGAAAATATATGATAGAGCTATGGTTACTTTAATCTGTAGATTGAATCCGCAGGTGGTCCGGGTGACTCCAGCAACAAAAAAACAGACACTTTGTACTGTTGGGAGATGACCTGAGGGGAAGGGTCCTAACCATCTCACCAAAAACCCAGAATTGGAAGGGCAATTTGGAGAAGGGAAAAGAGCTTTGTTTAAAGTTGTCTCTGCCATTTCCAAGCCCCAAATGCCACAAGAGTAAGTGGTGAGTGATCCTCTTAATGGACAGGGAAGGAGATGGTGGCTGGGAGGAATTTATAATACTCACATTCTTTATTTTGTTCCCCTTGTTCCCAACTGGCAAAATTTGATATTATTTAAACTGTTTGTTTTAAGAAATTGGAATTCTTCCTCCTTCTCCTTCCCAACCCCCAAGCTTCAAGATAGCCTCAAAGGAAAACCCCATCAATGAATGTAAACATGAATCCTGACAGAACTTCTAGGCCAAAATCTCTGAAATCCAAAGACCATTGAGACTGAAGAAGCTTCCAGACACCAGCTGGTATTGTCTCACTCCATGGGCTGGGGGTTCTGTATGAATGTAATACCTCATGTGGCCACTAGGACAGAGGCATCCTGACATAGATCGAGTGCGGGACTGGGAGCCAGAAGACAGATTGGAAACCAGCCTCTGATAAGCTGTGTCACTCTGGGCAAGTCATTTACCTTTATGTGCCTAAAGCAACTCTATAGGGCTACTCTCCCAAGTAACTGACAGGTTGTGATATGTTGGTGGAGGTCCCACACTAACCATCACAACCCCTCCTGACTACTTAAAGGCTTCTATTTGAAGAAGGAAGTAGCAGGAAGCATGGACCCAATGCATTGGAAGAGCTGATTCTAAAACACATTCCTACAGAGCTCAGAATCAACAAAGCCTTATACAGTACTTAATTAAACTTGAATACATTCCAGGACTATTTTAGGGCTCCAGGTTATGGAATCCCTTTTGTCTAAGTCAGTATGAAATACCTTTGACACATTCCATAGAGATGTGGTCCTAGGGCTGGGAGAAACTTTTGTGATGACGCACTTTGTTCCGGAACTTGGGGACCTTTGATGGTCTTCTCAGTTGAATATTAAAATGGTAGTCTTTAGCATAGTCACTTCCCCAGGTTGGATTAGAATGGTGGAAATGATAACTCAGCTTGGAGGCAGAAGTACCCATTGTGTAGATTCTAGGCTGGGCTGAGAGGTGGAGGACTTCCTTTGTCCGGGAGGATTTGTACTTTACTAAAAAGATAACTCCATGTTGTAAAGATGGGTTTAATTTCCATCCTAGTAAGAATCTTTACTCTAGGGCACGTTCTAAGTTTCCTCATCCGTAAAAATGAGAGAAGGTTGGAAGGAATGATCTGCAAAGCCCCTTCCTAAAACATATGAGTCTATGATTATCCTATGTGAGAGAATTTAATCTGTACTCAGATCAGAACAATCCTATTGCACCTTCCAAAATACAGCAATCAGGCTAGCTTAGCACAAGCAAGAAATACAAATAAGGGAGCCCAAAGAGTGCAAGGGATGAGAGGGAATGTGGCAATGCAGTGGTTGTTAATGACATTATTTTCCTGGAGCATCTTGGAGAAACGAGAATACATCTGGGAAGAACTGCCCTGTGGCAACCATGTGATGCTGGCAAGGTTTGCTTTTGTGCCCTCCCATGTCTCCTTTTTTTGCCCACCTTCCCAAGCTCACTGGACCAGGAATCAGGAGACTTGGGATGTAGTTCTGGCTGGGACAGTTACTTATACTAAGTGACTTGGGCAAGTTGCCTAAACTCTCCTGGATTTAGTTTTCTCATTTATAAGAAAGGGAGATTGGACTAGATGATACTTCCTAGTTCTGGTGTTCTCTGAGCTGCAGTGTGGTGTTGATGAAATGCGACCTGGAAGACTCAAATGCCAACCCTGCTCCTTATTCCACAGATGACCTTTGGCAAGTCACTTACCCATTACTGGCTTCAAGTTTCTTTGCCTGTTAAAATGAGGAGTTTGGATTCAATGATATTTAAGCCTCTTTATCTCTAAATCTGGAGATCTGTGATCTCTAAATCTCTTTTCATTTCCAGAAAGTTTAGTTTCTGCTCTCTGTTTGAGTTCCTGGATTCCAAAGAGCTTTGACTTGCTCCCTTCTTTTTATTGGACTGTCTGTCCCAAGAGCCAGAGCCTAACTCTTTTTCCTAGCTAGCAAGCTAGAAAGCAACTGCCAGTATCAAATGGGGTAATATTTGTAAAGCACTTTGCAAATCTTAAAGCACTATTTAAATGTTAGTTATTATTATTATTACTAAAAACAATAATAGTTTAAGGTTTTGACTGACCTGAAAAGGCAGTTATTTTTCCTTGGGAATGCTTCTCAGTTTCTCATCTACCAATTAGTCAACTGACAAGCCTTTATTAAGCACTTAATATATTCCAAGTACCACACTAGGCACTCGGGTTACAAAAGGCAAAAAATGAAAGTCTCTGCCCTCAAAGAGTTTATCTTCTGTAAGAATGTGTCGATTCAATTTAAATGAACATCTATCAAACAAATGACTACTATGGACAGATCACAGATCATTTACCAACAGGCCTCACATCCTTAAAGTAGGGCCCAGAATTGGACATAAGCAGGTTCTCTCCTAAAAACCAAATTTAAGCTCTTTATCGACCTTTATCAGTTTATCGTTGTCCTTAAGTAAGGCTACTTAACTATTATCAAATGAGATAATACACATAAAGTGCTTTAAAAATCTTAAAGAGATGGACTAATGCTAGCTACTATCATTGTTGCCATTATAATCCGATTTCACCTCTACACAGGCACTGAACATCCCCTACAGCAGTCATGTCAAACCAATAGAAAGGGAGCCCACTAAATTGTAAATAAGGATGTCAGTGGGCACATATTGACTTACAAAACCACTCATGCTTATATTTTTTTCTTTATTATTACGTCAATCGTCAATCCCTTAAAATCAGAGAGGACCTATATTTTAGTCTGGTTCAGGCTGCACTCCGCAGTGTTGGAGGGGCCCGCATATTTGACACTTCTGCCCTACAGAAAGCTCGCGGGAGCCAGTCCGGACTCCTTGGTGCAGACTCAATGGGTGGGCAGTGAATCGATTGCTTGCAGACCTGTCCTCCTCCAGGATGCTTGTGGATACTGTCAGGTACACCGAGGATCTTGCCCAGGGCCAAGGCGTCGGCCTGCGTTCTTGCCTGATGGTGGCTTCTGGCGCTGCTGATTGCTCAGGCGGGCCAAGCCTCCATCAGCAGCTAGAGGCACATTTTTGACATTCTAGGCATGTCAGCTGTTGCTCCCAAGTTGCTCTTCCAGTGTCAGGTGGGTGACGTAAGCTTAGTGGGATGAATGTGTCAAGGAACAGGAACTTTCAGCCTCCATAGCAACAGAGAGGCATGAGAGAGAAAAGAGACAAAGAAGGGAGGTGGAGAAAGCAGCAGCCTTACAGGAATCAGAAAATTTTAGGAATTGAGAAGCAATCTTAGAGACCACCTCTGGGACATTGTGATATAGTAGAGAGGGTCTTAGACCTGGAATCAAAAGGAGTTGGGTTCGAATCCCACCTCAGACACTTGCTTTGTGACCCTTGAGGAATCACTAAACTTTTCTGAATTTCAGTTTCCTTGTAAAATGAGAGAGTTGGATTTGATTTTGGAGGTGCCTTTCAGCTCTGTGATCCTAGGCTTCTAGTCCAACCTCCTCTTTTATGAACTTGTATTTTTGCTTTATTTCAATTAACAAGAATTTATTTTCTTCCTCCCCTTCTCCAGCCAAAAAAAGAAATTCAAAACCTTTGTAACAAGGAGATCTAAACTGAAGCTTAGGGGAAGCAAAACGACAAGCTTTTGATCCCCTTCTCGAGTTAGTGCCTGAGGCAGCATTAGATTCCAGGTTTCCTGGATGGGGGGTTAATTCCACCAAACCAAGCCCCTGCCTTGCTTTAACCAGCTGGGCTGAGGAGCAGAAAGGAGTCAGGAAGGTATGAAAGATAAACAGAGCTTGCTTCTGCCATTTGGGTATAAGCAACTCCATATCTAGAGTGCGACCTCATTGGCAGTTGTTCCCCTGGCAGAGGTAGGAGAGCAGAGTTTGGCTGTGGCCTTCCCACTAGCTGCAAGCATGTTCGCCGGGGGCTTGTTTAAATCAATAACCCCAGTTTCTATTCAGTGCCAGATTTGGCCCTTGCATTTGTTCATTTGATTAAAAACAACAGCTGACAGCTAGACGTGGAGAGCATTGAGCTCTATTCTCTCTCTCTTAGTTCTAGAGACCATACCTCAGAAGACTGAAAAGTAACCGGTAGAGAGAGCTCTGTGGAGGTTACTAAAGTTAGGCTCGTATTGTGAAGCATTGAAAGATGGAAGTAAAAGCCAGGTCCTTCAAAATCGTCACCTGTGGAGGCCGACTATGTCAACAGGGAGACATGGATTGAAAGCAGGCTAAACAATCATTTATAAAAGCTTTCCAGTGGGTTTTTAAGCCTAACAATACCCCTTTTCTTAGGTTCCTTATGCCCCAAATTGAAACGTGCTGATTATTTTTCCCGTATAGAGCCACAAATTTTGAGGAACATCTGACAAGAAAAGGAACATATCTCAGGGCTAATGCTTCCACCTGGGGAGAGCCTGGATAAATGCAGAGGGCACCACACCTTGCTAAAAATAAAAACTTTTGTGAACCATGATGGAAAATTAGATATGATTAGAAGAAGGGCTGGGGGCACTGGGTAGTGGCTAGGGATGTTATCAGGCCTACAGAGCACAGGCAAAAATCTATCCTGCCAAGTATTCTGACCACATAGACCACGAGGCCTGAACACTGTTGGATTCCAGAGGCAGAGGGAGGATGTCATGGTTCTCAAGACTGAGCAGAAAAAGCAAGCCATAAGTGGTGCGATTTGAGGGGTCAAAAAGTCTTCTCCTAAATGACTTCCTCAGTGAGGCCTGAAATTCTCTCATTAGTAATACATACATACCTTTGTGTTAGGCCCTTCCTGAGGTTCCTGTTAAAACCCTTCACTTCTTTCCAGGCTCAGCACTGGTGCCAGTCCTTTAGAGAAGCCTTTCCTGATCCCACCCTCCGGCCCCTCCCCTCCAAGACAAAAATGTCTCCTTCCTTGAATGTTTCTAATTTGCCTTCCTTGTATTTTACCTTCTAATATATCTATGTCTGTATACATCTGCCGGCATCTAGGTAGTATATACCCTACACTCTAGAGGACAGAAGGTAGGCCCTATTGTTAGGAAGAAGCAGAGTCAGAATCCTATTTCAGGCACTCATTAGCTCTCTGACCCTGGATAAGTCATTTAACCTCTCTCAGCCACAGTTTCCTCATCTGTAAAATGGGGATAAAAATAGTACCTCAGAGTTATTGTGAGGATCAAATAAGTTGATATAGACTTGTAAAGTTCTTCACAAACCTTGAAGCACTATGTGATTGCTAGATATTATTCTTGCTGTTAATATGACTCCCTGTCATATCCCCTAAAGGGGTGTGAAGCAATCTAATCTTGAGGATGGAGGAGATGGCTTCTCTTTCTGTCTCTCAGTCTCTCTCTCTGTCTCTGTCTCTCCATTTCTCTCTCTCTGTCTCTTTCTCTCTGTCTCTCCCCATCTCTCTTTCTCTCTGTCTCTGTCTTTTTCTCCCTTTCTTTCTCTCTCAAAGCTGTAGACAGGAAAGAACATTTCAAATTTGAATAGGGAGGGACCTGAGTACTTCTGGCAGACAACATTTGGCAAAGCTTCCTCTAAAAGTAAGGGTTCTTTACCTTGTTAAACCTCTGTGTATGCAGGTATATAGGTGTGAGTGCATATATATTGCATTTCAAAATACTTGGTTGCCGTTGTGATCCTTTATATTTTATTTTTATGCTTTTAAAAACATTATTCTGAGAAGGGTCTATAGGTTTCATCAGAGTACTAAAGGGGTCTATAACAGAAAAGTGGTTGAGAATCCTGTCTTAAAGTATTGGTAGGATAGAATGAGGAAAAGACTGGAAGTGGGAATATGGGGAACACATCTTCACTTTGTTGGACAAGACTGCTATAGAGTTCTCTCATCTGTTCCATCTTGGAGTGACTAATACAGTTGGATTGCCAGCTTTGAGGTCAGTCTAGATCCTCATGTGACTTGACTGTCACTGGTTGGAAGCAGGACCTCAAAGGCCAGCTGATTCTGTGTCATTTCTTTACTAAGAAAGGGAAATAAAGGCTGATAGGACCAAGAAACATTTAAACCACTTCCCTCTCTTCACATCCCATAAAGACCTGAGGTCTCTAGGAGATAGGCACTTTTTGGGTCTTATTTCTGTTGTGACCTATTTTAACTGATTCTCAGACTTAAAGTTGGGCACAAGGGACAGGGAACTAGGATTCCTAAATCACATTCTTGACCTGGACAAAGCTGAGATGGTAAGGAATCCCCCAGGAGACCCTTTGGATTTGGGGTGGTCAAATCATAAATAGTCATAAGGGGAAAACACTGCTTGGGGTGATGGGGCCTCCCCCATAAATTCTTAAATGTTATAGAACATTAGATAATTTTAATCCCTGGCTTCTGCTTTGATGAGACAAATTCTCTGCTACACCCACATTTTATCTTATTCTTTTTAGAGAATCCTTAGCTATGACAGAAGGTTAATGTGGGCAGTATTTGTTAGTCTGCTGTTATTATTGCTTAAAGTGATAAAACTTGTTTCAGAATTCCCAGTGCTAAAATGAGCAAAAGAATTCATGCTATTGTTTCACTGGTCTCCAAAGTGGCTCTAGAGGATAGTAGATAGATAGAAGTTGTTTGTTTTTTTAAAGACTGATCCCCAAATCTCTTCTCCTAAACTTTGCATGGGAATGAAACAGGGCCTTAAAAGTCTGTCCCAATTCCTAATCTATATAATGTATTGAAGATATCATTCAGGAAAGTGTTTAAATGCCAGAGCAACCATAACTTGTGGTCAGATGTATAGAAAGAGTCCCAGAAGCTCCTTCAGTTTAGAACATGTTTATTCTGACTACTTTCTAGTCACATTTCCAGAAGGGATAGAAAAGTCCTTTTGGAAGAGAACCAAATCACATAAGTTATAACTATTCTCTAAGAAAATTCTCCAGCTCCTCTAGGAAAAAGCTGGGCTCCCACGTTGCCTCATTTGGCATCAAAGAAACTCGATTTCCACCCACCAGCCAATAACGTTTGGGGAGGCTTGGTTATTGACTTTCTTTAATCTCACTGTAAGACATTGTCACCTCTCTTATAGAAGTTTGAGCTAAAAGAAATTATAAAAATCTAACTGGGAAGTTCTGAACCTGAGGACTCAGAGGCCTCCAAGAGGTCTATAAATGTGAATGGGGAAGAAAAATGATGTCTTTATTTTCACTAACCCCTAACTGAAATTTAGCGTCTCTTTCAATTACTTAAAAATATCATTCTGAGAGGAGGTTCACCAGATTGCCCAAGGGGTCCAACAAACAAAACAAAAAGATTAAAGATCTTTTGATCTAATCCAACACCCTTGTTCAAAGGAAGGGGGAAGAGAAGGTAATAAGCATTTCATAAGCACCAGCCACTTTACAAATGTTCCCATTTGATCCTCACGATAAATAGGAGCAGGTGTTTCTATTATCTCCATTTTACAGTTAAGGAAACTGAGCAAAGGTTAAATAAATAACTTGCTTAAGATCACCCAGCTAGTAAGTATCTGAGGCCAGATTTGTACTCAGGTCTTCCTGACTCCAGGTCCAGCTCTATAAAGTCTAGCTGCCTCTAGCTTTCAGCAATGAAGAAATGAGGCATGACAAGAAAAGAGACTTTGGAATCAGAGGAATTGGGTTTAAATTTCTGCTCTGCTACTTACTACTTGTGTGACTTCAGCCAAATCACTTAATCTCTCTTGGTCTCAGTTTTCCCCTCTATAAAATGAGGGAATTGGTTAGACTAGATGATCTCCAAGTCATACCTCATGATCTTTTGATAAATATTTAACAACTGGATCTCTATGGGAAAAATGCATGCACAGTAGTACACTTTGAAGTTTAAGTTAAGTTTATGAACATTTCTCCATTTTTCTTTAAAGTCGAATCAACAGAACAATAAATTAGGCCCTGATATCTAGTGTTTGCAGGTTTTTCAGGTGGCAATGCTCACCTCTGTTTATAACTGTAAAAACCACCCAGTAGTTACTGTTGGAGTAAAACTAGACCTCATGCCTAGTTCAAAGCTTTTTCCACTAATCCATATAGCTTTTCCTTCATTGAAGTTTCAGTAGACCAGCACATTTTATTCCATGTTTCCCCACTGTTTTCAAGGACCAAGAAAAACATAAGTACTTTATTCCACATTAAAAAACAAAACAAGACAAACAACTATGCCCCTTCTCTTCAGAAGTTTCAGTTTTGACAACCAGCTGTGTGGTTGGCATGGCTATACAAGATGCCTTCTCATGTGTTAGGCTGTTTCAAGAGGGAGTAAGGAAATGTTCAAATATTTCTTCTAAATTCTAGATTATCTGTCTTCCTCATATTTTTTCCCCACATATTTTATCTATTCTTTTTAAAAATTTCATTTATTGGAGTTAGTTGATGTGAGCAGGAAGCAGTGTTGGATGTAGGAAAGAACCCTAGACTGGAAGTCTAAAGACCTGACCTTGCTACTAAGTAGCTGTGTGATCTTGGGCAAGATACTTGACTTCGCTGAGGCCTCCTTTCCTCATCTGTAAAATGAAGGAATTGATCTATAACAGGCTTTTCCCAACCAGTAACCACTAGTTACTGAGGTAGGCAGTTCCATTTCCACTCAATCCAGAAAGCAGACCATGTGACCAGATTCCCTTTGAGGTAGGAAAGGGTGACCTCCATTTTATTGACTGTGGCTGTTATGGCCCCATCTCCTGATGAGTCCCCAAGGGGACTATTATGGCTGGTAGTGGAAGGAACAAAGGTGAGAGTAGATTTTTAAACTCCTCAAAGGCCAAATTTGCGTCATATCCATTTATCTTGCTATCCACAGTGCCTGGGACAATGCCTTAAACATAGTGGGCATAGTTTAGCAGTTGTTGGTTGAATTGAATGGAATAAATTCAATTAAACAGGAATTAGATTTATTTTGGTTGGCCCTAGAGGGCAGTATATACAGCAGTGCATGAGAGGGAAAAACTGCAAAGGGGAAAATTCAGGCTTGAAATCAAGAAAAACTTCCCAGACACTGGAGTTATCCTAAAATGTAATGCTCTGCCTCCCCCTCACTGGGATCCTTCAATCAAAGGCTAAAGAATAATTAACTAGCTATGATTTCTAGATTTGGGTTGGACTACATGGTTTTTGAAGTCCCTTCCAACTGAAATTCTTTGTGATTCTATAGAGTTGACTGACTTTTTATCTTTGTATACTCAGTAAGTACCCAGCATAAAGGCCTGGCACCTAGTAGGAGCTTAGTAAATGCTTGGTGAATAAATGAATGAATGAACTGAGACCGTTATTAATTTTCCACTGTTAATGAACACTGTCTTCCACTGTCATCATATGTTTATGGTAAAGAAGTCAAAAGTAGTCTTTCTTTTAGGTTGGGAAGATCTGTTCTCTAAGGGTCTTCTTGGCTTTGAATCTTTAATAACTACTAAGAATAGCCAGGTCAGCTTCACTTAACAGATTGACCCTGACTTGGCAAGGATCAATATTGCCATTTTAGTTGTGACTTGAACCTCACCTCAGTAGGTGAGATAGAAAGTCAGTCTTCTAGAACCTTAGGGATAGTCCAGATCAACTTCTTACCACCTGATATTTGACCTGAGAGTGAGTGAGATTTACCTGTTCTCTACCTTAAGGATTTTAGTAGGTATTTGTTTCTTGAAAATCCAACCTCCTCAGCACAACAGGGAAGGTAGGAAGAGGCACATCTCAGAGACCATTGGCTTCTTAATTCAAGCTTCTGGTGTGTGTCCTGCTAAGTCACCATAGGCTACTCTGAACTTTGAAAGAGATGAAATATAATGAAGTGTCGGAGTGAGATGGAGGGCAGTTGGCGGGTTTATGCCCATTAATTGCATAAATTTTGGTATCTGCTTCTTTCTACTTCTTGCTTGGATTAAATCTAGGTTGCTTGGAAGCAACTTTGCAGTGTATTATCATGAGTAGCTTAAATAACTTGAAATAAGGAAGACTTGGAATCATATCCAGTCTTAGGTACTTACTGGTTGTGTGACCCTGGGCAAGTGCCTCAGTTTCCTCAGCTATAAAATGAAGAGGATGGCTCCTAAGATACTGTCTAGTTCTACTTCTATTAACCCAGCAAATTTTTTTTTTTGGGGGGGGCGTGTAAGAGGTCTAGATTGCATCCCAGCTGAGTACATTGTTTTGGTTGGTGAGTTGTCCTAAGGCAGGCTGCCAGTGTCAATTCTAGCCATCTGTCTCCTCCCTCAGGGGAAGTCTAGTCCTATGACTCACTTCCTGGACTACTTTGGAAATTGCACTCCCAGCCCAGGAGGGAAGTGAATTGCAATATAACCTTAAACCTAAGCCGAGATTTGCTTAGGTTGGAGCTGAATTTGCTGATCTGTGGCATTAGTAAGAAGGAAGAAGAGTTGTTTCTTGGTGATAGAGATGTTTACCTCAAGGACCAAATATAAATTCCTTTATTTGACATTTAAAGTTCTTCACATCTTGGTTCCTTCCTATTTTCCCACTTTTGCACATTATTCCCTCCAGGAAGAGTCTATGATAGTGACCTGCTTTCAGTTTCTCACACAACACCATCCATTTCCCATCTCCATGCCTTTGTACTGGCTGTGCCCCATGCTTGGAATGCCTTCCTCATCTCCACCTCTTAGAATTTCTAGCTTTTTTTTCTTCCAGAATTGACTCAAGCGCCACCTTCTGCTGGGGTTCTTCTAACTTAACCAAGCTGCTGCTGCATTCTGCACTGAGGTTGCCCTGTGTTTACTCTGTTCGTATCTTCACAGGCAGTGCTTTTTGTTGGTTGTTTCGGTCCTCTTGGTTACCCCATTGGGGGTTTTCTTGGCAAAGATACTGGAGCGGTTTGCCAGTTCCTTCTCCAGCTCATTTTACAGGTGAGGAAACTGAGGTAAATGAGTTTAAGTGACATGCCCAAGTTAGTATCTGAGGCCACGTTTGAACTCATGAAGATGAGTCTTTCTGATTCCAAGCCCAGTGCTTTATCCACTGTTCCATCTAGCTGCCCTTGAGGAGAACTGGCTTCAAAACCAGGCTAACCCGTGTTCAAGTCCCAGCTGTGACACATGCTGGCTATGTGACCCTGGGCAGGTCACTTAATCTCTCAATGATCGACTCTCTAAGGCAGAGGAAGGTGCAGACCTGCCAGGAATTCGCTATGACAATGAAGTCATAGCATCTATCCCTACATCTCTTGTATGTACCCCTATGTGCTCATGTTGTCTCCTCCGTTAGAACATAAGCTCCTCGAGGACAGGGACTGCTTCTTTGTATCCGCAGTGCTCAGCATAGTGCCTAGCACACAGTAAGTGCTTAATGAATGCTTGTAGATTTACACCGTACTTCCCAAAGAGAGACTTCAAAGTTAAAAAAAAAAAAAACATCTATCTATAGGGGAAAAAAAAGATACCCTTTGGTGGTCTTTATACTTCAGACGCACCACATCTCCTTGAAGCTAACTGGAGACTGGGAGATGAGGTGAAAGAAAACTTCCAGCAAAAATTCCAGTGAATAACAGCTATCTTTTTGAGTGTCTATGACTGAGGCAGAAGGGGACTGAAATTCAGTAATAATAGTGTATTACATTTGTATAGTACTCTTAAGGCTTAATAGTACTTTTTTTAACATGTATTTAAAGAGTTTTGCAAACATTAAAGTGCTAAACAAATGTCAATTTAAATTATTATTGTCATTATATACACTATCTCTTTTGATCCTCACAACAACCTAGATGGAAAACCACATGAGGGAAGAAGGTCTCCATGAGACTTATCTTTCTTTTGAGATGACTAGAATTTTTTGTCCTGTTGGAGTCATGGGTTCTATAGACAAGGTTTTGATATTTCCTTAGCTCATTCAGCCAGGGGCTATCATTCAGTTCAACTGCATTGTCATTTTCAGACCATGTGGACCCACTATTTCTGTATATTAATTTGGCTATTAATATAGAACATTGACATTGAGAAAGCAGGAAAATCACAGAACAGACATTCAAATATATACTTGGTTGATTCATAGTGGCTAGCACAGTACTATGCTATGCATACCTAGGTATTCAAATAATTCATTTGCTAATTCATTCAACTAAGAAACACTTATTAAGTGCCTACTGTATGTAGAATGCCATGCTAAGTGCCCAAAGGGAGATTAAGTTTATATTAGGCAATATACTTATAATCATTGCCTTCATGGAGCTTACAGTCTAATAGAATAAGACAAATTCAGATAACTATAATTACCCTACATTTGCATTAGAGAATTGGAAAACTATACACTGTGTGAGGTCTTTGGAGAAAGTCATTACTAAGGAGTAAGAGAGCTTAGAATATAGGATGGAATGGCATTTGAGTGGGTCTTGAAGATGGATAGGAAATTCAGTAAGTAAAGAAAGGGAGGACCAACTATTGAATGAGAAATTACAGTAAGTCTTCACTGAGTTGAAAAAAGGTCAAAATCCAATTGTTTCCATCTCTCTATACTGTTATTTTTAGTGTTCTGTGCTGTTGGCCTTGGGGTCAGATTTTCATTGAAATTTCAGCCTGCTTCCTTAAGTTTTATACTTGGGATTCTCAGGTGGACTATGGGTTTTACATGATTGAATCCAATCTTGGGAGATGACCCCAAAATTTTGACTATGTCCCTACCCAGAATTGCCCCTTAAATGAATATCAGTCACTCAACTTGGGCAGGCACACACATTTTCTCTTTAGTCAGAGATAGAAATTAAGTCATTTTAAGGAAAGAGGTAATGCTGGTTCTGGAAAGGCTACTCTCCCCATCCTAACAGATTAAAGATATTACGTTCACAGTGTCTGCTTTAAACTGAATGACTTTTCAAACTCCTTGACACCACCCCAGGGTTTGCTAGGCTAGCTGCTCTGCTTCCTTTCAGTGCTAGGTCCCACTGAGCTTTGTGTAGCTTTAGTGTGAAACTGGAGTGAACTGTTTTTGATACTAACTTTTATTGACTTGTTAATGTCTATAATGTTTGTGAAATGAGATTTGCAGCTGTGACTTTTTTTTAATGTCTTGTATTGGACCACATCTAGATTGGTGAAATCAGTATTTTGTATTTAACACGGTATTTAATAAAGGTTTGTAATAAGAATAACCATGGCCATGAATATTCTTATTTCCTGTGGAGTAGGAAGTAAATAAAACTCGATACCTCACTCTTGCAAATTTGTCTTGATTATTTTTTGGGGGGGAAAAAAGATTGATTCCTATTGGAACCAGTAGGATGGACCTGTCTCCTCAGTCACCCAATCAACAAGTATTTATTAAAGGCCTACTTCCAGGTTGTTCTTCGCTCACCCCTCTCTCTGCACTCTTGGGGACTGAGCACAAACACCACCTTGTTCTCAGGGCCCTTCCTGTTTCCCCTTAGATGGTAAAACCTTCAGCGATCAGGTGACTTTTATTTACCTTCTATTCGTTTTGTATTTATCTACTTATGTGTAAGTGGTCTAGTCCATTAGAATGTAAACTTCTTGAGGGAAGAGACTGTCGGTCTTCTGTCTTTATATCCCAGTTCTTCCTTCTGTATTTGAATATCTTAGTCATTAGGTCAGTTATCCCTAACATCCCTTTCACCTCTAACATTTTGTAATTCTAAAGGAAATTTATGGAAGTGTGTAGCAGGCATAGACCATCTAGAAAATAAAGTGACTGAATCACACAGCACTATGTACTTTGCTGGCTACAAGATTACCATGCTGATCTCAGAGAACTAGAAAGGACAGATAGTCCAGTTCCTTTTTTTCACAAAGAAGAAAACTTAGGCACCAAGGAATTGAGTGACTTGACCAAGGTCACACAAGCTCAGGGCTAGAATCTGAATGCAAATACTTTAATTCCAAAAATCTAGCACTGTTCCAATGTCTTGTTTTTTTTTTTTTTTAATTATTAAGCAAGCCTAGGAAGAGTAAAAAGCATACCTGAGTAGCGAGTACCTAAAGGCTTTCAGGGAAATTCCAAACTCCTGGCCATTGTTGTATCATAAGGTGTCATTGTTTATGAATGTGGAATATGACCCCACCAAAAATAAAATTAATGTATGGAAAACTTTCATTTTGTCCAGCTTCCTCTCATAACACAGAAAAAATTATCAGACTTACTGAAAAGCCAAGCTCCTACACAATCCATAAAAACCTTGGTCACAAAATGCTCCTTTTTTTTTTTTTGATTTGTCAAGTTAGGTAACCGTCCATTCAATGGAGATCTTTTCATTTCAATTTGACTTGCACTATTCATTCATGTATTTTCAGAGTTTGAGCGCCCTCTAATGTTTAGCAAGCTAATTTCTGATGAGTCTTAACAAAAGCTTTCTACTAAAGCAAAGGTATTTCTTACAGAAGCTGAACAAGGGACTGGCACCCAGGAATTTCCATGTTTTCTTCTAGATCTGATGCTTTTAAAATGTGGCCCTGCACCCCAAGCTCAGGGTTTGCATGGATTGGGTACATGTTGGGGTGCAACTACAAACATTGGCTCCTTATGTTCCCACTTAGAAAACCCTTTGAGAAAACTTAGACCAAGTCCAAATACGGCAGCTGCATGGCAAAGTGGAGAGAGTGCTGGGCCTGGGTTCAGGAATATGAATCTTCCTCAGTTTAAATCCAGCTTTGGACACTTACTAGTTCTATGACCCTGGGCAAGTCATTAACCTTGTTTGCCTCAGTTCTTCATCTGTACGATAAGCCCGAGAAGGAAATGGCAAACCATTCCAGTATTTTTGCCATGTAAACACCAAATGGGGTCACAAAGAGTCAGAAATGACTCAACGCCAACAAAAAATTCAAATATGGCTTGTTTCTAGGTCTCTACAATACATGTAGATAAAAGGTCCCCAGATCAGTTCAGAGTTTCTATCTATCTATTATCTCTCTCTCTCTCTCTCTCCACACACATATATTTTTGTACATATGTCTATGCATGTATGTGTGTATTCAGGCATTTTTTTGCATTTTCTTGTATAATAAAGGCTGTCCTATATCTGACATATACATACATATGCATACATGTACATGGGAATATCTTTATTTCTGTGTTAACCACGAAACAGTTTTTATTCCACCACAAGAAAATACAGAAAGCACATATGTAGCTTATAAACAATTAGTACCATTCTTCTTTTCTCTCTAGGGAATTGTATCCCCTTGTAGACTGAACTCCCTTTTAAGAGGAAAATAACCTTAGGTTGATAGAAGGACAATTTCCCAACATTCCCTGAGCCATCCTTTTTACTGCAAAGTCCTACCCTAGAGAAGAACAAACTTGGGGTTGCAAGAGAGGCAGGCAACGGTCTTCCCACTGGACCCACATAATCCAAATTACAGACGGTAACAGTGGAGAGCAAAGTTGAAGTGCCAGTGCTCCCACATCATGGCTGTAGTTCCTTGTTTCCCCTTTGGCTGTGGGGGCCACAGGCACAGGCATGATTTTCTCTTCCCCAGTAATTCAGAACAGCTAGGTAGCATGTCAGATGGAGTTTTAGGCCAGTGGTCAGAAAAATGACTCAGACACTTACTAGCTGTGAGGTCCTTAACAACTTTGCTTGCTTCAGTTTCCTCGTCTGTAAAATGGGGATAATAATAGTGCCTCCTTCCCAGAGCTGTGATCAGATGAGATTTTTTCGTAAAGTGTTTGGCACAACGCCTGGAACATAACAGGTTGTCAATAAACATTTTTTTCTTCTTTCCTCTTCCCTTTTCCTTCCTTCTCTTTCCCTTCCTTCTGTTGTTCTTCCTTCTGAATGAGCCCAGGAAATTCCCCTTCTCTTTTCAGAAAACCTCAATTCACTGCATTGTAGGGGGTTGATCACAGGAGCTCTCTGATCCATAAGGAGCTTACACTCTTCTAAGGTGAGGGGAACCTTTGTTTTAGACTTATGAGTTTCTACCTCCTCACTGCTAAGTTCTTAGGAGGACTAAGTGCAGTGAATTACGGCTACTGTTCTTGGCTCCTGGTTTTGGGGATGCCTGAATTGCTCTAGGGACCAGGGGATGGGGAGAAGTGGCCAATGACGAAGGAGGTAAAGCCATCGGCAAAAGCTAGAAAAGACCTAAGGAATTCAAATAAAGGCAAACCAGTCCCGGATCCCTGACCCTCACTAAGGGACTGAGTTGGATGCCTGGCATCCAGGCTTTCACAACCTAAAAATTCCACGAAGCCCTTCTGAGATTTTCTTTTCCCTTCAGAACCACCACTGATGTCCATTTTAATCTTATTTTATCTACATCTGTGGCAGGGCGCTTGGGTAGAAAAATCAGTGTGATTTATCCTAGTTTCTGTACTTCGGGATATGTCCCCCCTTGTCTGCATGGTAGGATGTGAGCTCTCTGAAGGCAAGGATCGTGTTTTTTGCCATTCTTTGTATCCCCTGCACTTAGCACAGTTCCTGGCTTGTGGATTGATTTCATTTAACCTCTTAGGCAAGATTTCCCTACTGTTCATCTATGCATTCATTCAGCAAATATCGATTGAATACCCTCTGTGTACAATGCACTGTGCAAGGTGCTGAGGGAGAAACGAAGTTCACATAAGAAGGTGCCTGCCCTTGTTGAACTCATAGTCTAATACGGCAATAAGACACAAATGTAATTATAATATACAGTATTATATGACATTTTAGAGATAGACAAACTGAGACCCAGAAAAGTTAAGTAACTTGCCCAAAGTCACAAGTCACTCCTACTCACTAGTAAAAGAAAAAGAATTGGAACCTAGGTCTTTCCAAATTCTGAGATCAGCACTCTAACTGCTTCAAAGGTCCTTTCCAGTACTAAAAATGGTTGTTGCATGTGTATCCTTCCCCCTCACATTCTACATTTAAAAATAAATAAGACTGATAATAAAATCAGCATTATCTTTGCTACTGTAAAGGTTGTAATAATAATAATAACCTAGTATCCTATGACTGCACTCAGAATCAAGAGAGACAGAGAGAGAAAAGATTCTTTCAACAAGAATTTATTGTCTATTATATTCAAGGCTCTGTGTCCCCTTGGAGGATGGAGCCTAGTGATGCCAGTAGTTAGAGGAAATCAGGATCAGAGCACCATATTTCTATTTCTCCACCAGCACAGTGTGAGATTGGTAGACTCAGAGTTAAAAAAACATAAAATATAATACAGAAGCCTGCCTACATAGAAGCATTTCACAATGATGCAATAAGCTGACTAAATAAATGGGCCTGTTTTTTCACTCTTTCTGAAATTATAAATTATGGGATCCTAAAATAAGGAATTAAAGACACCTACTACATCATGTGTCGGGCATTGTGCTAAGCACTTTACAAATATTATCTCATTTGCTCCTCATAACAACCCTGACAGGCAGGTGCTATTATTGTCCCTATTTTACAGTCAAGGAAATTGAGGCAAACAGAGGTAGTTACTTGCCCAGGGTCGCTCAGCTAGCAAATATCTGAGGCTGGATTTGAACTCAGGTCTTCCTGACTCCTAATTAAGGGCTCTGCACCACTTAGCTGGGTGTTCCTTTTGGATCTATTTCCTTTTTCCTCCTCTCTCTAACACAGTATTCTTCTCTCTTGGAGGTCTTATCAATAGCTTAAATGGGTTCAATTATTATCTCTGTGCAGAGGACTCTCAGATCTATATAACCAGTCCTAATCTCTCTTCTGAATTCAAGTTCCATATTATCACGTCCCTACTTCCATTGCTGAATACCAGTGATGTCCCCTTATACTTCAAACACTACATGTCCAAAACAGAACTTATCTTTCCCTCTTAAATCTGTCCCTCCTCCATAGAATGAATGAAAAAAAATATTTACAAAAAGCTTATCAATACCAAGAGGATACTGTATTTGATAAAATAATTTTGATTTGATAAAATAATAACAAAATTCATTTGGAAAGACAAAATATCTAGAATATCAAGGGAAATTATAAAAATTAGTAGGGATGACTATCTCCAGCCCTCAAAGCATATTATAAAAAATCATCCATTAAAAACATCTGGCAGTTAGGTGGCGCAGTGAATAGAGCACCGGCCCTGGAGAACAATGTGAGCTCAGACACTTGACACACTTACTAGCTATGTGACTTTGGGGAAGTCACTTAACCCCAACTGCCCTCCAAAAAAAAAAGGCAAAAGAAAAAACCCATTTGGTATTAGTTAAAAAATAGAGAGGTAAATCAATAGAACAGACTAGATAACCAAGAATCAGAAACAACATTACTCAATAACTCAATGTTCAATAAAGTGCAAAATGTAAATTTCCTAGGGAAAAAAAATCCCTTATTTGATTAAACTGCTGGGAAAATTAGAAAGCAGTCTGGCAGAAATTAGGCTTAGCCCAATACCTTAACATCATATTCCACAATACATTTTAAATGGATATATGGCCTTTATAAAAGATCATACTGTCAAAAAAAATTAGAAGAGAAACAGATCATACACCTTTCATAGCTAGGGTAGAAGATGTATTATTAACCAAATAAGAAATTGAGGTAAGTACTAAAGATAAAATAGATAACATTGATTACATGAAATTAAAAAGCTTCTGTATAGACAACATTAATGTACCTAGGACAAGAAGGGAAGTGGTCAAGGGGAAAAAATCTGTGCATCAAATTTCTCTCATAAAGGTTTGGTATTCAAGATATATATAAATAATAAATACATTAGTAAGATTAACAGCTATTCCTCAATGATAGTCAAAAGATATAAACAAACAGTTCTCAAAAGAATTGTAAAGTAGTCAAAGCCACACAAAAGAATGCTCTAAATCACTAATAATAAAGAGCCAATTAAGAGCATATCAAAATAACCTTGAGGTTTTACCTTGCACCTTGCACATTGGCAAAAATGACAAAAAGTGGCAATAATCAATGTTGGAAGGGTTGTGGAATAATTACTATATTGTTGGTGGAATGGTGAAATGGTGCAACGATTTTTGGGAAGCAATTTGAAATTGTTCAAATAAAGTGACCAAAATCTCCATACCCTTTGAACCAGATTTTATTACTAGGTTTATGTCCCAAGGAAGCCCTCAATGAGAAGAAAGTCTTCATATATTCAAAAATATTTGTAAAAGCACTTTTTATGATAGTTAAGAATTGGAAACAAAGTAGATGTTCATCACCTGGGGAATGGACAAATTCTGGTAGTATTACTGTGCTGTAAGAAATGATGTGTGTGATGAATAGAGAGAAGTATAAAAAGATCTATATGAAATAATGAAGCAGAAGCAAGAAAAAAATACACATAGTAACTACAGCAACGTAAATGCAAAGAACTACACACTAAAAAAAAAAAATTAAAAGTAAATGTGACACAATGATCTAGCAGTACTCAAATGAAGAGATACCATATGAGAATCTACCCCCACCAGACCCTTTCATGGAGATGGTTGGTCCACAAGTGTTACACACTGCATATATTTTCAGACTTTTTCAATGTATTGATTAGTTGTGCTCATTTTTATTCCCCTTTCTAAAAAACACTATTTGTTACATGGGATGGTTCTCTGGGAGGGGAAGGAGGAGAAATATTTGGAATGACTAGGAAACAGAAATTATCAATAGAAACATTTTTGTAAGTGCTTAACACCGTGCTATAATCTTGAGGATACGAAGATGAAAAAGAATGCCTTCCTTGCCCTCAAGGAACTTATATCTTAATAGGGTTGCCAACTTTTTTGTTCTTTAAACCCCTACAACTAAAACAGCAACAAAAAAGTGACTCCTCTCAGGGTAATTTAGTATATACCATATACATAATATTTATCTAATATTTAATATGCATAATCTTTTAATAGATTTATTCATCGTTTTCAATAACTACAATAATGGTTGCCTCCAAAAGCTCCAAATGAACATTTACATTTTATAGTCATAATTATAAAATAAAGTTTTATTCTACCTAGAATTACAAAAACTCTAATTATAAAAAAAAGATTACAAATATATTATATGGGACATTCTATAAGAATTAAAACAAGCTAGCAAAACCTCAAATGCTTACTATTTTCAGTAAGAATTCATATTGAATTTCTTGATTTTGCCAATTTTACTGACTGTAAATAACATTTTTAATGAAATAAGGTACAACTTGGAAAATATTTAACAATGTAATAAATATATGTGAGCTTAATTTCAAAGTTGGATTTTTAAAAATCTGAACAAAGGTTTGCAGTATTTGGCTCAATTTAATAAACATTTATTAAGTACCTAATATGTGCCAGGCACTGTGCTAGGCATTGGGCATACAAAAAGGGGCAAAAGACTGTCCCTGCCCTCAAGGAGTTCACAATTTACAAGGGGAGACAACATGCAAATAAATATATGCCAAGTAAACTATGTATATAGGGTAAATAGGAAATAATTAAAAGAGAGAAAGCATTAGAATTAAGAAGGGTTAGGGAAAGCTTCCTGTAAAAGGTCATCTTTTAGTTGGGACTTAAAAGAAACAAGGGAGGTCAGGAATCTGACTCAAGATTAGATAAACACAAGACCAAAGTAATAAAATCTCAAGTCTGTTTCTCCATCAAGTTTATTTCTTTATGGTCTTTTAAAGCAAGAATGAAATGAAAAATACTTGCTCACCCAAATATGTGATGGAAAATGGTAGAATTTAACAATTTCTTTTGCTGACAGAAATTCATTTTTTATTTTTAGGCATCTAACCCGTGGATGAAAATGAATAGTTAATTACAATATGTGATTACAATATATTTACTTTTCTACTGGCTAATGACAAGTTCTGTGCTAAATGATAACTATACTTAAAATTGTATATATTGCTTCATTTCTTAATTGTATATATAGTATTTATTGTATATATTGCTTTGATTTATAATTGTATATATTGCTTCATTGCTTCATATAAACTCATCCTTGTAAGCTGAAAATCTTTTCAGACCTGACTTTCTTCTTCTCTTCTATACTGGCAGTATTGCCAACCACTTGAAAAATGGTTGAAAATTTGCCAAATATAAGAACGGTAACATAAGTGGTAGATAGGTTTAAATCTGAAAATAGCATTAATGCTTCAATAAGAAGCAATATAAGGTTTATTTCTAGAGAATGTCTGTGATAGTCCATGATGGTTTCACGATGGCCTGCAATGTACATGCCCAGTGATCATGGTTTTCAAACAGCCTGACATTTGTGTTGCAGAAACACAAATGTTCATTCTATATTGTTCACATGATTATACAGCTGATGAGGTACAATTACAGGGTAATACAGAGGAACAAGGAAGTTACTCTGGTATAGTATATGAAAGGAAAATAAGGGTATGTACATGCATCCGACCATCCACTAGGAACTCACTTGTCTTACAATGTCAAATGCTTGTGGCAGTTTGAAAACAATTTGATGACATGTTGAGAAACTACAAGGGACAAGTTGCATTTAGTTAAAAGCAATCAGTTTGGTGTAATTGTTAAATACAAAAGTCACTGTGCACATGACATGGAGGTTTCCACTCATTGCAGAAACAAATGTATAACGCTTCAAACATGCACATGCTTGTTTGTTTTTTTTGGAGAGGGGAAGACAAGGCAATTAAGGTTAAATGACTTGCCCAAGGTCACACAGCAGCAAGTGTGTCAAGTGTCTGAGGCTGGATTTGAACTCAGGTCCTCTAGACTCCAGGGCTGGTGCTCTATTCACTGCACTACCTAGCTGCCCTTACATGTTTGTCATCACAGAGGAAAAATGTTTTTGTAACAATTGGGCAGGGCTTTTTTTTAAATTTCATAAGGCACTATTAAAGAATTTTTAGTGGACCATCATCATGAATTCTTTAGGAGATTGCAATGTATTTGAACTACTGCGGGAAGATAGCACATATAGGGTTGAGGAAACCATGAAAGGGAAGTTCATTCTGGGGAATATTAAACTGTGACTGTGGGGAGCATCTCAAGTCAGTATCTTCTAAGGATGCTGGTCTGGGTGTAAGGCAAATTGTAAGACAGCCTGGGTTGATGGCAGTATGGGATGTAAATCTGAAGCATAGTAGCCAGGGATGGATCCTAAGGTGGGATCTCCAAAAATGAGTGGATTAACTCCCACTAGACACTGAGGCATGGATTGACCAAGGAAGTATGGAGTCAAAGATCTCAGGTCCAGTGTGGAAGGTGCAGGTCAGTGGCAATGACCAAGCTGGTGATGAAATGGCATGGGTGGATGGTTGGATGGAATATGGAGCTGAACCAGACGGGGTATACTATCATTTTATCAGTGCCTGAAGTTCACCTTTTATTCCTCTTTCTACCTTATGACTCCATCCATAATCAGTTGCCAAGTCTAGTCCAGTCTTGTACAATAAAATTTCTTAAATACCTCTCTTCTCCATTGCTATGAACCTAGTTTAGACCCTTATCACATGTCATCTTAACTGTTGCAATAGTTCTCTGCCTCTAGTTTATCTTCTCTCTCCTACATCTTCCACTCAGCTTTAAAAATAATCTTTTTAAGGTACAGGTCTGACCATGTCATTCCCCTGCTCTAAAACTAAAGGCTCCCTACTGCTTCTAGAATAAGTTTTCTACAATCTGGTTCCCACCTGCTTTTCAAGGTTATTTCATATTATTCTTTTGGTCTATTAGCAATTCCCAGAACTTAGGATTTCATTTCCTATTCCCATGCTTTGTGCTCCAGACCTTGAATGTGGGATCCCCACCTAAACCTCGATTGTTTAGAATTCTTAGCTTTGTTCAAGGTGCACCCAGCTTGCATGACACTTCTTTTTCTGACTCACCCTACCCCTAGCCCCATTATTTAGTTATTGGTGTTCTCTCCTTCCTTAAATTGCCAATCTGTGTACAGGTTATGTCTCCCAGCAGGATATAAACTTCTTGTGGGCAGAGCTTTTTTTGTAACCCTAGGACTGAAGCCCCTTCTCTGCATGTAGTGGGTACTCAATAAACACTTGTGGAATGGTAAGCATTCAATAAATGTTTGTTGAATGAAGGGGAAAATCCACATTGGACGATACAGACTGTACATAGTAGGTGCTTGATAAATGTTTGTAGGATAAATAATGGGAAAAGCCCACTTTAGACAGTATGGATTCAAGACAGAGAGACATCTAAAGGAGACAGGTTTCTTGCTAGACAAGTACAGCACAGAAATCTCCAGATAAGTCACTTCTGGTTCAAGGTACTCTGTGGGTCCTCTTCCACTCAAAACCACAGTTGCTTTTAATGCAATTTTTTAAAAACACAGGGTAACACAATCAGTTCAGAAAAGGCATTCAATGCTAAAATAAGCTGGGTAGTAGTAGAAAATATACCCTATAAACTTGGGACACATTCTCCTACAAATATACCCTCCTCCATCAATAGGTTTAGGGGATACATTTAAGGAACACATGTAGTCGGGGCCCATGCATGGAAGGCAATTACATACCTCTAATGTTGAAGCAAGCTCGGTGGTTCTATATACAAAAATTTCCTAATGACTTGAGCTGACCAAAAGGGTGGTGGGGGCCATCTCACCTGAGTCTTTCAAGTAGAAGTTGGACCATGTAGTGGGGGATGTTATAGAAGGGATTCCTATAGCTAACATTTCTATAGTGCCTACTATATGCACTTAACAATTATTATCTCCTTCCAACTCTTGGAGGTAGGTACTATTAATGTCCCCATTTTACAGATGAGGATACTGAGGCAGGAAGTTAAGGGATTTGCCCAGGGTCACACAACTGTAAGTCTAAGGTCAGATTTGAATTTAGGTCTTCCTAGGCCAGGTGCTCTACGCCTTCTACCTGCCTCATTGTTCAGGAAGGGATTGGACTTGGGTAGTTCTGAATGTCCTTCTACCTCCAAGATTCTATGATTACCCAGTTATGTGTCTCAGAATTAGGAGCGGTCGTAGAGATCTTATTAGTCATACGATCACAGAATTTAGACCTAGAAAAAACTTCAGAGGTCATCTAGTCCAACCCCTAATTTTACAGAAAAAACTGAGGTCCAGAGAGGTAAAGAGTTTTGTTCAAGGTCTCAAAAAGAGGCCAAGGTAAGATCTGAATTCAAGACTCCTGACTTCAGAGCTGATACTCTTTCTATTATACCACACAGTTTCCTCAATCCCCTCATTTCAGAGAAAGATAATGAAGTCCAGAGATTGGTAGTACTTTGTCAAAGGCCACACAGCTAGTTAATAGAAGACTCAGAATCAGAAAAACCTAGGTCTAATTCCCATTCTCCAGCTCCAAAGTCTTGCAGCAATTTCTTTCTGAATAATAATAGCTAAGGTTCGCAAAGCACTTTCAATTTGATTCAATTCAATCCAATAAACATTTATGAAGTGCCTGGCAGGCTCTGGGGGTACAAAAAAGAGGCAAAAGATAATCCCTGTCCTCAAGGAGCTTACAATCTTATGGTGGGTGGTGGTGGTGGTGGAGAACGTGCAAAGAGATCCAAAGCAAGCTATATACTGGATGAATAGGAAACGATTAACAGAGGGAAGGCACTGGAATTAGGAGAGGTTGGGGAAGGCTTCCCGCAGGAGGTAGGATTTCAGTTGGGATTTAATGGAAACCAGGGAAGTCAGTGGTTGTAGTGGAGGAGAGAACAGAGAAAATGCTCCCTAGAGGAGAGATGGACCGTCCCCTGTGGACAGCGTCACTGGATCGGAGTACTGTGAGGTGGGGATTCTTTTTATCCCCATTTTACAGATGAAGAAGTTGACACTGAGAGAGTCTGAGCCCAGCCCTGAGTCCTGTAACCAGAGAGTTTCTGGGGAGGGATCTGAACCCTGCTGTTGCAGGGGAAGCGCAGGGGACCTAGAACCAGGTTTGGGGTCAAGTCCCGGCTCTGCCACTGCCTTTGACTTTAGGCAAATCCTCTTACACCTCTCTGGGCCTGTTTACTAATCTGCCAAATAAGCAGTGGGACCAGATCGCCTTCATGGTCCCAGTTTTATCAGTCAATGAATCAACAAGCATTTCATAAGCCGGGCCTCTTTCTGGCAGGTAGCTGGGTGGTGAAGTGGATAGAGTTCTGGGGCTGACCTCAGGAAGACCCATCCTCTGGCTGTGTGACCCTGGACAAGTCACTTAGTCCTGCGTGCCTCAGTTTCCTCATCTGTAAAATGAGCTGGAGAAGGAGATGGTAAGCCACTCCAGGATCTTTACCAAGAAAACCCCAAATGGGGTCACTGAACTACTGCCAGGCCCTGTGCTTGGGGATGTAGAAGCTTACACACTCTCTGGTGAGATAACAAGAACATACAAAGAGACACCGGGAAGTGGGGAAAGGGGATGTGCTGGAGGCAGCCCAACATCTGAGCTGATCGTTAAACTGGCAGATGTTACAGATCAGAACTTCTGTTGTCTAGAATTAGGACGGTGGAGATTAAACTTAAGAGCGTGTCCCACGAACGCTTTTTCCTCCCACAGGGCGGGTCGTTAGACATTTACTACGGGGTACATATACTAATATTGGGGGGGGGGGGGTCTGAAAAGGCTCCCGCACATGACCCCCGGCCCGCTTTCCTCCCTGCTCTAAACCCGGACTATTTCCCCCCCGCAGCGCTCCGGACCGTCCGCCCCGCCCTCACGAGCGGCTGTTCTCTCCACGGCCCGCAGGCGGCGCCAACGTCCGCCGCGCCCAACGGCCCGGGGCCGGGGATGCTGCCGGCTCGGGCCGCTCTGCTCTTGCGCGCGGAGGTGAGGAGTGAGGGAGCCGGCACCGGGCGGCGAGAGGGGCCCAGAGCGAAGACCTGCGCAGCTCCGGGCTGGGGAGGCAGGAGGAGGCCCCCGGCGGGCGGTGAGGAAGGCCAACTTGGGGCCGCTCCCTGCGGAGGGGAGGGGGCGTCTGGAGCGGGGTCGGGGAGGTCGAGGCCACGTGCGTGTGGGAGAGCGGACGTCAAGGGGGAGGGGGCGACGTCGAGCGCGAGGCCGGCGCGGTGCGGGGGTGGGAGGGGGTGGCGCGCGGCGCTCCCGGCAGGACCTTCCCCCTCCCGCGGCAGCTTGCGGGGCCGGCGCTCCGGAAGCCGCGGGCGCTGGGGGCCCCGACGGGCGCCTCTGACACCTCGCGGGCGGACGGAGCCCGACGGCCGGGGCAGACCCCTCCCTGGGTGAAAAACACGTACCACCTGCGCGGAGAGAGGACGCGGGGGGGAACGGGGCGAGCGGGGGCAGAGGACGGGCAGGCGTGGGCTGGTCCCGCGGCCACGGAGCCCAGAGCGAGAGAGGAGAGAGTGCGGCGCGGAGGGTTGTCTGGTTGCCCTTGGAGACCGGCCCTGCCCTCCTGACGGTACCGGAGGCGCGGACGAGGCCGTGCTCGCAGGTGGTTTTTGTCGGGGACGCGCCCCCCCCTCCGGAGTTGTTGTTTAGTGTGATGGAAGTGCCGCAAGAGCGATGGACCAGGAGTGCGTGAGTGTGCGTGTGTGTGTGCGCGCGTGCAAGCGGCAGCCCCGAAGGATGAGCGCGCTGGGGGGTGGGGGGCTGCCTTAAATAACCAGGAGGCATTGGGCTCTGGGAATGCAGGCAGTCGACGTGCTTGCAGCCTTCCTGGGGGTAACCTTCGGTTTTCAGCCCTGGTCACAGATCCCTAAATTCGACTTGGAATTTCAAGCAGGAGTGTTGAACCTTTTTTTGCAGTCTGGTGAAAAATACGCATCTACATTCCTAGTGGAACTGAGTGCTAAAATTCAGAAGAAACAGGAATATTTCAGTATCCTGTCCAGCATCACACAAGCCAGAGTTGGTAGTTAGTGGGAACAATTGCAAAGCTTTTTTTAACTCTATAAAGTGTTTAATCCAAAATAACTGAAAAGAATTTTTCCAACGTCCTTATGTATACCAGAGGCTCAGAACTTTCATTTCCAGGAAGTATTGGTGATTCTGTTGTTTTTATTTTAATCATCTATTGAAAGCCTTCCTAACTAAATAGTTTTTCATAGCAGAATGCTTTTTATTCTGCGCTTGGTAATTTTTGCATTTGAAAATGACACTATTGCTGGATATGGGGATTTTGTTTTTAAAGCAGTTTATTAAAGATTCACCGTATTGGGTGGACTCTTAAGGAGTGTAAACATTAGTGATGCTTATATTGACAAGCAGGCCAGATTGACTCTCAGCTAGATTGCATCTTGGTGATTTTAGGTGGAGAGAAACCAGAGCATGCAAACCCACAATTTTTATTTTCTTTACTGGCTGAAATTTATAATGGGTTCCACATCATAGTTTTGGAACTATGACTTGCCTCCACCCATCTAATTTGCACAGAACATTGCACCAACCTCCTCCTCTCTATTCCTTCTCCCAGTGGGTCATGACTTCAGTCTGTTTTTCATCAGAAATTGGACTCTCTTTCAAGGACATGAGAAAAACATTTTCTAAAAGTAGCAATTACAAGTTTAATATAGGAATCTTCTTTGTACCATCAAACCAGCATATGGATTTTGTTTAGAACTTCTGTTGGGGAGGAGAGTATCAGGACTCGGAAAAATAATCAGCTCACTCTTCCTAAGAAACCAGGTTACGTAGTGCCAACCCCATAGAGTTCTCATTGACTTCTCCTCTTGCACATTTCCCCTTTTTGAATCTACAGTGTTTTTGACAAACAATATGTTATGTGCAACCTGCAATTACTTAAGAAAGTAGACAAGGGAAGGACGACTGTGCTTTTAGCAGTTCCTCTCTTAGAGAGTTGCAGTGAGACATCACTCTGAGAAATACTTTCTCAAATATCTAAAATATATGGTAGCCCCAGTGGGGATATTTGGCTTTGATCCTATTATGTCAAATACTTATATTTTAAAGAGGCATAACAGCCAATGAATAGCATTCACTTTTTTTTTTTAACATCTCTTTTCTCCTGATACTGCCAAAATCAATTTAGCAGTATGTCTGCAAAGCCAGCTGCCTACAAGGCAGGGCACAAAAGATCTCTCTGCTTTAGCAAAGTGTCTTAAGGAATTTTTAATGTTTATTCTGACTGTTTTATGACTATGGCTTTTTCCTGCTTGGAGGTGATTATTCAAACCTACAATCATTTGGAAGGACTCAGACTTCCAAAGACATTAAGTTGCCTACCGTCCTTGTCCTTGCATTAGGAAGAGGTGTTGCAGACCAAATGACATGTGTAAGACATTTTGGTTTTTTATTCCAAGAATATAGCAGATCTTCTTCAGGAATGTACTAAATAGGCACAGACTTGCCAAGTAAGGAAAGAATGAGCAGGTACTTAGAACAAGTTGTAAAGAAGTGGAGGTATAAAGCATTTCAAAGTCCTTTGAGATTTTCTGGTGGCTATTAAGATAATGTGAAAGGCAGAAGCATTAGAAAATTGATATTCAGGTCCATGAAATTTCTTGTGGTGGCTAAGAAATGCTGATAAGCTAACCCTACTAATTTTTCTTATATTCTGAACCACCAGTTTTGAAAATTGACTCCAGAAGCCTGAAATGAAATATGATTGCTCTTAGAATTGGGAGTGCTTTGGAGCTATCAGAGTAACATACTGTCAGAAAGACATGTGCTGGCCACAAGAATACTAAATAAGAATGTTTTAATTGATGTTAAAGAGACTGCAAACTAAATAGGGCCCTTATGCCTAGTCACTGGGAAAGAAACCATGGCTGTGTGCTTTCCTGGGCATGAGAAGGGACCAAGATACCTAATACACATTCCCTAGGTAATCAGGGGCTGATTTATTTGTGGATTTCTTTCACATGTGCACCTCTCTTCAACAAAACTAAGCTTCACCCTCTTACTTTTAACTTATCTTTAGAATATCTGAAATTCCTGTAGTCAAACAAATTTTAGAAATTTGGAAAGATAACTGGCTCTGAAGTCAGAAGAACCACTTTATAATAACTGGAGTAGTATATGGCTATTCGTTCACTGTTCACATTCTTCCTTGGACTTTTTTTTCCTTTGGTTTTTTAATTTTTTTATTGTGGCCAACAGACTTAAACATTTTAAAATAATATTTTATTTTTCTCCAATTACATGTAAAAACAACTTTAACATTTTTTTTTAAGTTTTGAGTTCCAAAGTTCTATCCCTCCCTTCCCCCCTCCCCCTCCTTGAGGTAAGCAATCTAATATAGGTTATACATGTGCATTCATGCAAAACCTTTCCATATTAGTCGTTTTGTGCAAGAAAACTCAAAAAAAAAAAAGGTGAAAAATAGTATGCTTCGGGCAGTATTCGGACATCAGTTGTTTATCTGGAGCTAGATATTTCATCATGAGTCCTTTGGGATTGTCTTGGATCGTTGTATTACTGAGAATAGTTATGTCATTCATAGTTTATCATTGTACAGTGTTGCTGTTGTGTACAATATCTTCCTGGTTCTGCTAGCTTCAGTTTGTTTCAGTTCTTTTAAGTATTTCCAGGTTTTGCTGAAATCATCCCACTTGTCATTTCTAGTGAAGCACAAGAATATTCTATTACAATCATATACCACGATTTGTTCAGCCATTCCCCAATTGTTGGACATGCCCTCAGTTTCCAGTACTTAGCTCCAACAAAAAGAGCTGCTATAAATATTTTCATACAAATGGTCTCTTTTCCTTTTTTAAAAAGACTTTCTTTGGGATACAGACCTAGCAGTGGTATTGCTGGATCAAAGGTTATGCAGTTTTATAGCTCTTTGGACATAGTTCCAGATTGCTCTCTAGAACAGTTCACTCTCTACCAAGAGTGCATTAGTGTCCTAGTTTTTCCACATCCCCTCTAACATTGATCATTTTCCTTTTTTGTCATATTAGACATATTGAACTTTCAACTCTGATCAAATCACTTAACCTCTCTGAGCCTCAGCTTCTTCACCTGTAAAATGAGGGGGTCAGACTAGATGTCCTCTGGGGTCTTTTCCAGCTTTAGATCTGTGATTTTGTGCGAGCACTTTATAGTAACTGGACTATATGGTCATATGTCACACCTGCTTGTTTTCTGCATAGTAAGAGGATTCATAATTGTGAGCCCTAAGCAAGGAGTTAGGGTAGGGGGTAAGCCTCTCGTAAGAGGTAGGATGTTAAGCAGCTGGAACTCATATAAAACCTGGCAGGTAGGTGCTAATACAGGGCTATCTGGTAGAGTGATTAGTTTTGTTATATGCTCCTAATCATTAATTTTTAAGGAAAGTGAATGGCTAATTACCGTGTTTCCCCGATAATAAGACCTATCCCGAAAATAAGCCCTCCCCTTACTGTGTAAGATTCCTCTAAAATAAGCCCTCCCCCGAAAATAAGCCCTATTGAGATTGCTACTGTAGTGAAGGTGATCCCCTGCGCTACACGCTACATTACGGTACCCTCTGTGTGCACCGTCCGTCCCCCACCCCCACCCCGTGAAATGCATGCCACGCTCCGAGCTGCATCCAATCAGAGCTGCAGCAGTGAGCGTGTCATCCTGTTCTTTATTGAATTCATTATTGAATAAAGGTACATTTTTTTGTTCACATTTACCTGTTTATTAAAATTGCTGTCAGTGTTCATTAAAATAAGCCCTCCCCTGAAAATAAGCCCTCTGGTGTTTTTCTGTCCAAAAAATTTAATAAGACAGTGTCTTATTATCGGAGAAACATGGTATCAAGAGTTTTCATGACATATTTGGCAGGAGGGAGAAATCCTTCTGAAGAATGTCATTGAAGAGTACTAGTTAGCTAGAAACTAGGATCAGAGTGATTTTGTAATGTTATGCTTTGAGAGCCATAGCTCTCAGTGGACTTCTAGTCCAATAGACTTTTAAAAAAGAGTGTTCCCCCCCCCCCCGATAACTTAAGGCATTATGAACTTGAAATGTAGCAGTGCAGTCTAGTGGTCACTGGACTAAGAACCAGGAGATGTGGGTTTGGTTTTTAGGTATTCCATCTATTTATGGTGAACTTCAGATACCTAATTCATAAATGGAGAGAAAATCTTCTCTCTGTCCTTACTTTTATAGAGATATTGGGAAGAGAGATTGAGAAAATTTTCTTCAGTGCTTTGAATTTGTTAGAGACATGTCCTGTATAATTATGAGTTTTGTAGCACACTAAGTCTTCACACTATTATTCACCCCCTCTCCATCCCCCCGATAAAATATTGCATCTATCTAGCTTGGAAAGAGCCTAAATACCAGTTTTGAAGTAGTGGGTGGAATGCAGAAATTCCAGTCATGCTTACATTGCTTCTGGAATAGCCTTTTTGTATCCTTTGTGTGTGTGACTTACTAACATTCTGATGCACTGTTCCTAAGCAGCATCTCTTTGCCATACTAGAACCCAGTTTCTTTATCTTAGAGGGTAAAGAGTGTCATTTTGTTGTGTGCATTTTTGAATGTCAATTTGTTTCTTCCATGTAAAATTTGCTGCTGAAGACCTGTTGTATCTGAGTCAGTTTCTGTAATAGCAAAGGTAGCAAGCAGGATCAGGGAATGGA
This sequence comes from Petaurus breviceps papuanus, assembly GCF_028583685.1. Lineage (NCBI taxonomy): Eukaryota > Metazoa > Chordata > Mammalia > Diprotodontia > Petauridae > Petaurus > Petaurus breviceps. The sequence continues at coordinate 9,959,404 of NW_027185764.1, forward strand.
ATAACACTCAAGGGAAATGATTGCAAAAGGTTAAGTCTTTTGAATCCTGACTAATTTCAGCTCCTCCTTAATTGAGTTACAACTTCTGAGATGAGCATAGTTCCTTCAGATCCTGTGCCAGGTGGGCCCTCCTCACTTAACTAGGTCATTCTTGTTGAACTTAAGCTCCTTAATTATAATTGATACTTCTTTTATTCAGCAAATATCTGTTGAGCTTCTTCTGTGTTAAAGGCATTTTATCAGGTGCTTCCTAGGAATCTATACTCACAGAGAAGTATATGATTGCCATTTCCATTAGGCATTTTTGTTTTATTTTTTTCCACTTTGTTTTTAATCAGCAAGCATCTATTTTCTTTCTCTCCTACTCCCATTCCCCCATTAAGAAAGAAAAAAAAGAAAAACATTTTTAACAATTATGCATAAGCAAACAAAAAAATTATTAGGCATATTTATGATATAAATTTTGGATCCTAGTTGAGAGTCACCTGTCTAGTTGTGGTGATGAGAGCTCTCTTGTAGTTTCTTTCTGGGAAAGTATTTTAACTCCTTCCTCTACTACAGTCCCTTTCTGATGCTTCATCATGGCATAGAAGTAACATCTGGTTCTAGAGGGCCTTGTCAGCAGGTCCTGGCATGTCCCACTCAGCTGGAATGGTATCTTGTATGGATATGCAGATGAACTAGATACCTGATGAAGTTCATTTTCAAAAGATTAGCTACTAAGTGATAAATATTTTAAGCCATAGAAATTCCAAAAGACTACTAAAGCACAGGTTTCATTTCTAATTTAAATTCTACACCAAAAGGATCACAAGATCCTTGAAATATTGAACTGTTTTAGGCCATTTAAATCTAACTTGTTTCCTACTGGCTTCACTCCCCTTGAAGATAAGAGTTATTTACTTGGCTCAGATTGAGAGATCTCTTGAGAATAGAATAGTGGTCTTATTGCACCGCATTCAGCTGCTTCTAAAGAATTATTTGATGTTCATGATAATGATATTCATCAGTCTTCATCCTTACTCTTTTCTAGGAAACTACTTGCATCTTTTGACCGAAGCTCAAAGTCTTGTTCCATGGCAACCTCTCCCATGATGTTTTATGGATCTCCCTCTACCATGTCCCCACCTAGCAAGAGCAAACTGAAGCGTCAGAGTCGCCTGCTCTCCCACATGCTATCCCGAACACTGAGCTACAAGGACCGGAGCTCTGATTCTACTTTTCCCAGCTTGGGTGCCAGTGATGACCCTGCAGAGCTTTCCACACAACTTTCTGCCCCAGGTGTCCTGAAGGTGTTTGGGGACAATGTCTGTACAGGTGCCCACTACAAGAGTGTCCTGGCCACAGCTAGCTCTAGTGCTCAGGAGCTGGTAAAGGAGGCACTGGAGCGTTATGCTTTGAATGCAGTGTCAGCCAGCCAGTACGTGCTATGTGATGTGGTGGGGCGATTCGGAGACTTAGGACAGCAATGGAAGGCAGAATGCCTTCGAGTCCTACGGGATAATGAGAAACCCCTTTTGATTCAGGACCTGTGGAAGCCTCGAGAAGGCTTCTCTCGGAGGTTTGAGTTGAGAAAGAGATCAGAGGTAGAAGAATTGGCTGCCAGGGATGTGGACACCATAACAGCAGGTGAGAAGGATAGGAGGCTGAGTCCTTGGGGGGGTGGGGGTGGTCTAGTCTAGAGAAAGGGAGAAAGAACAAGGAGCCAGGGTATACTTGGACAAAAGGGTCCTTTTTTATGTGTGTTGTGTATTCTTTTCTCCACTAAAGTCCTGCCTTGTCTTGCTATGGAGATGACCACACATTTTTGAAAGCTGTGTCGGGAGTGCTGTGACTCCCAGTGTCTGTCTGGTCTGAAGGAGAGCCTGGTTATATTTGGAGTGGGTTATCACCAGAAAGTTGGCCACAAAGTAGTGAGCTTTTTTGGTCATAGCAACCTACAAACACCAAGCTTCAGGGAAGGAGAGGTTAGGATTTGTGTGGATGGATCACTACCTGTAGTAGTGGAAGTGCAAGTCTGTGGAAGTTTGAAGGTGTTACTTCCAAAAGAATCAGTAGGTTTTTTTTTGGGACATGAAGATTTCCCACTACATTTCTTGTGTGTGTGTGTGTGTGTGTGTGTGTGTAAAACCCCTCTAAGTTTGCTGTACCACAAAATGAATGCTGATGCTTTACTTCTAATGTTCTTTTTCATTTAATTTGTTAATCACTGAGTACTGAGTCCAGCTGTTTGGATGTTCTTTTAGAGTTCTTGGCTGCTTTTCCACTATTGACTTGACTCTGTCTTTTTCTTTCTTATTAGCACTAAAGCTTCCATTTCTTCTGGTTTCTTCCAGTTTAATTTCACAAAAACAGATTTCATGAAATTTGCCTTATATCATTGTGTTGCTGAAAATAGCCAAGTTCATCATACAGCATTTTTGTTACTGTGCATAATGTTCTCCTGGTTCTGTTCATTTCACTTTGCATCAGTTCATGTAAGTTTTTCTGAAATCATCCTGTTTGTCATTTCTTACAGCATAATAACAGTCCATTGCAGCCGTATACCACAGCTTGTTAGCCATTCTCATATTGATGGGCGTCCCTTCAATATCCAATTCTTAGCCATCTGCTATAAATATTTTTGTATGAATAGGTCCTTTTTCCCTTTTTTGGATGTCTTTGGGATATAGACCTACCAGTGGTATTGCTAGATCAAAAGGTATGTATATAGCCCTTTGTTTTATAGCCCTTTGGCTATAGTTCGAAACTGCTCTCTGGAATGGTTGGATCAGTTCACAGCTCCACCAGCAGTGCATTCATGTCCCAGTTTTCCCACATCCCCTCCATTGTTGGTCATTGTACTCTGTTTTTAAAAAATCTTCATATATATGAAAAGGTAGTTATATGTATTGCTTAATTATTCTGTGTGTGTATCTAGAGAGTTGTTATTCCTTCCTAACTGTATACTTTGGATAGTTTTTGAGCACCTTTGTTACTTCCTTTTACCAGTTTGAAGGAACCACTAATGAGGTCAAAAGCCAAATGGAGAAATTATGTTTTAATTGATACCAAAGAATCAAAAGAATCAGTAGGTTTTTTTGGGGGATATGAAGTTATTTGGCACCTGGTTTTGTAATTTTTGATACTAGTACCACACTGGGCCATGGTCAGATTTAATCCTTTGTTAATTGGATAGCAAAAATAATACTGCTTTGAGTTTTCATACCACATATTGTTTTGCAGAAGAAAACAGTACTTAGTTTGTGGTCAACTACCTGGGCAGAAAGTGCCAAATTTGCATGGTTCTGAATATTATTTTTCTATGTTATCCAAATCCAGTTTTCTACCTTGATTAAATATAGCCCATTAGAAAAATGTGCTTTATTTTTGAAGAGCTCATTTTCCTGGGATAGGTCAATAGAACAGGTGCTGGAAAGATTATGATGGAAAATTGGAGGTAATTTTATATCCTCTCATTCCTTTCATAGTGGACTAAGCTATTAAAAAGCTCCACAGCTTGTTTAACTTCGCTGTAGTTTTTCCAAGTCCAGTGGGTAAATTGATTATAAAACTTCTCAATCTTTCTAAGAAGTCATTATAGTATCAGAAAAGGGTATTGCCTCAAAGACAGTAGAGCTAGCTATTACTACTCTGTCATTGAGTATTTATAAAATAGTTTTTATACATTTGCAAATTGTAAGATAATTTTAATTAAATGATCTACCAGATGACCAACATTTATCAGGAGAAAAGGCTCTGGGAACCCAAGAGTTAATTGATTTGCTCAAGAAGTGTCATATAGCAAGTCAGTGCCAGAGATAGGATTAAAACCCAAAACCAAATTCCTCTTTAATCTAACAGCCCACATCTAGACTGTTTGTGGATCTTTGGAAAAATAAATACACAAAAATGTATGAACTCCTGGGTTAGCTACCGTGAGCAGTTAGGTTAACCTGGAATGATTTTCCACAAATTTTGTGATAGCTTACCTAAAAATTACTTACCTTTAGGACATTTTCCAGAGATTAAATAGTTCCTTATCTTTTATAAGGAACTTCATATTGCACATCACTTTTCATCATTACAAAGTTGTATTTAGTGAGAATACTGCTAAAAACCACATTCCAGGTTGGAGTAGCTAGTATCAGAGTACAATTAGTGCTTGGATTCTTGTTAATGAATTAGGAAATGAAAAGAGGCATGCTAAGCTAAGAGGGAAGGAGGCATCATTCGCATTACATCCCTTTTCTATTGAAGTTTCTGGATCTTTATATGTTGTGTTTTATGTTAGGAGTTGGTTAAGGAGCTGAACTGGTTTTGGTGGGGGTGCTTGGAATATTTTGATGAGCAAAATAGGACTGGTTGACTTAGTTGACATGTACATGAATACTAGTTCTGGTGTTGTCACTAACTGAATGACTTAGGATAAATTACTTAACTTTTCTGTGCTTCATGGTTCCCCATATATAAAATGTGGATGAGAGTGTCAATCATGCTTTCCTCCCAAGGCTGTAAGACTCTAAAGAAATAAATGACAGTATCTTCTAAAAGGACTGTGTAAATTTAAGAATTTATTGAAAAGTAATTTCTGTGTGAGAGGCATTGTGGTTTAGTGGGTCAACAAACTACCTTCTCTTTTGTCATTGAGCTAGATCAAAGGTTCCCAAACTTATTTGGCTTACCTCCCCCTTTTCAAAAACAAATTATTCAGTGCCTCCTGGTAATCTATTTTCTTTAACCCTTTAATTTTTTTAAATTTGTGTCATTTCAAAAAGTATATAATTTTTTTTTTTTTGCCTTTTGGAGGTCAGTTGGGGTTAAGTAACTTGCCCAAGGTTACATGGCTAGTTTTTGTGTGTGGGTGTTAAGTGTCTGAGGCTGGAACCGAACTCGGGTCCTCCTGACTCCGGGGCTGGCACTTTACTCACTGTGCCACCTAGCTGCCCAAAAATATAATTAAAAAAAATTATGGGTCTTAAATTTAATAATTTATTGTAAATTTGTGGGGTTTTTTCTGCATTGAAATTTTGATGAGGCAATATTGAGTCATGTAACTATATAATATCATATTGTAAACAAATTACATGCACATATTCCTGCTGGACTTCCTGACAATGTACAACATGCTTGCCTGCCAACACTTACTTGTTAAGACTTGTCAGCAGATTTGACCACTGATTGGTTATAACCTGCATTTTGTGTGTTTATTTGGAAAATAATATAATCATTATGACTTTAACTCTGTTACACAACAGATGAAACATGTACAAATGATTTTTCAAAATTTTCTTCTCTTCTGCTTACATCACTTCTTTTTATTTAATGCCCCCCCCCCATTACACCTGAGACTACTGCCATCCCACCTTGGATCATTCCAGTGCCCCCCAGGAGGCGGTATTGCCCACTTTGGGAACCTATTGCTGATGCTAGTAATACAAAGACAAAAATGAAACAATTTTTGCACTTGGGGAGCTTAAATTCATTCTGTTGTGAGAGAGCTGCTAATTTAAATAGAAAATTCAGGTCTGGATTTTAACCCAGTCCTTGCCACTGCCTTGCCTTGTATGTAACATTTCTTGAATAAATCACATAACTCTCTGTTCTCAGAGCCTTTTCTCTACATAATTGTATAAGTAAATGTTTTGTAAAAGTATGTACAAAATGTTCATAGTTAGTTTTTGGAGGTATGGGAAGGCACTAACAGCTGGGAGGGGCCAGGAAAGGCCTCATGTATAAGCTGAGCTTTGGAGGAAATTAAGGATTTCAAAAGGTGGAAGTGAGTAGGGAGTGGATTCAAAGCATGGGAGACAGTCTTTGCAAAAGTAATTAGTTGAAAGGTAAAGTGTCATGTGTGAGAACATCAAGAATGAAAGTTTGCTTGGATTATAGAGTGGGGAGAGGAGCAGTGTTAATAAGGCTGAGAAGGCAGGTTAGAAGCTGGTTGTGCAGTTTTAAATGCTGAGCAGAAGAGTGTATATTTTATCCTAGAGGAGCCACTGCAGCTAATGAGTTAAGGGAACAACATTCCGTTAGACCTGTGTTTAGGAATATTGGGTGGTGTTTGTTGTTATTTTGGAGTGTTTATAGCATTTGAGTTTGTTGTTGATTTTTAATTCTGAACTTAAAACACTAAATAAAATGAGCATTTCTGTATACAAAAAAAACAAACAAAAAGTGTACATGAAACTGCAAATCTCTATAATGTATAGGTTGCTTTTTCTTTTAAGAATATAATAAAATCAAAATGTAACTTCCAAAGCTGTCCTGTTTGTATTTCCTTCTGGCTTTCTTTCTATTCTCTTCTGTGCATTTAAAAAAATTTCATCAGTGACTCCATTTTCTTTTTCTTTCCTTTTTTTTTTTTTTTACTACCCTGTTGCAACCCTTTTTATATCTAATGTAGTCTGTAGTCAAGCAAAACAGATTCCCACAGTGGTCATGTTAAAAAATATATGCATCATCCTGTACCTTGAGTCCATTACTCTTTATTAGGAGGTGGTTAGAGACTTCATCATTGGTTCCCTGGAATGGTGCTTGATCATTACATTGATCAAAGCTTGTAAGTCTTTCAAAGTTTGCTTGTTTGTTTTTTGTTTTGTTTTGTTTTTTTTACAAAACTGTTACTGTTGCTGTTACTGTGTAAATTGTTCTTCTAGTTCTACATATTTCATTCTGCATCAGTCCATACAAATCTTCTGAGGTTTCTCTGAAACTGCCCATTTTGTCAGGGACGTTTATCATTGCTTATGAGGTGATAATATTCAATACCATAATTTATTCAATTGATGGGCATCCCCTTTGTTTCTAGTTCTATGCTATAACAAAAAAAGCATCTATAAATATTTTTTGTATATATGAGTCTTTTTCCCTTGATGTCACATCCCAGGCCTAGTAGTGGTATTGTTTGGTCAAAGGATGTGCATAGCTCACTCATTTTGGGGGCATAGTTCTCAATTATTTTCTGGAATAACTGGATCAATTCACAGTTCTCTCAGTGGTGCATTAGTGAGCCTTTTTTTCCTTGGACATTCCAGCATTATCATTTTTATTTTTTGTCATCTTTGCCTATTTGATGGGTGTGACATATGAAACCTCAGAATTATTTTAATTTTAGTTTCTCTTAATTTTTAGTAATTTGAGCATTTTTTCATATATCTCTTAATTGCTTGGACTTATTAATTTGAGAACTGGCCATTCATATCATTTGACTATTTAAGAATTACTCTAATTCTTATATATTTGAATCAGGGTCTAATATCTTAGATAGTGGGCTTTTATCAGAGAAACTTGCTGCAAAGTTTTTTTTAATGACCCCATGATTTCCTTGGCGTAGAGAGTACTTGATGAGGGACTACTTTTATCAATGCAGAATGACATATTCTCTGTAATTTGTAGGCTTAGGTTTCTGGGGCAGTGAGATGTTAATTGACTTAGGCAGGATCATATAACCAAGATGTGTAGTGCAGAGCTTGAATGGCTGTTGCTGACTCTGAAACTGCTTCTCTATCAATTATGCTATGACACCTCTCTGGAAACATCAGCTTGGAAATGCTGTGGGGATAGATTGGAAATGCATGAGAAACTTCATGCAGAGAGACCAGTTAGATGGTCATTGTATTGGTCCAGGTGAGAGATGATGAGGGAGGTGACTGTGGGTGAAGAGCAGGGCACAGGTGTGAGAGGCGTTGTGCAGGTAGAATCAATAGGGATTAGTAGTGATGTGGGATAAGGAAGAGGGAAGAGATGGGATTGACTCTAAGGTTCCAGCCTAGGTGATTAGAGGGACGGTGTTGATTAAAATGATGTAGTTAGGAAGAGGATAAGTTTTGGGGGAAAGATAATGAATTCTGATTTAGATTGTTGAGTTTAACAGGTCTGTGGGATATCCAATTCTAAATGTTTAGTAAGCAGTTGGTGTTAATGGACTAGAACTCAGATACGTTGAGATAATTAAATAATTAAACTAAAGAGGTCTCTGAGTGAGAGAAAAGAGGATCCAGGAGCAAAGAAGACCTGAGTTCAAGCCCTGCCCCTGACTCTGTCAATACGGACTTTATGCCACTATGAAAGTTATGTAACACCTCAGTGCACCAGACAACTAAAAATCTGAGTTGCAGAACAGGTGCTAATGTGCAGTGGTAGAGGGATTTTCCTTACTACAAGTTCCTACTCTGATGAAATCACAGATCTTGTTTTAAAAGAGTATCAGGGAAGAGCCAAGATGGCAGAATAAGAGCAAGAACTTGTTTGAGCTCCCGCCCCAACCACCTCCAATACTTTTAAAATATGACTTTAAACAAATTTTTAAAAATTAAAAAAATACAGAACCCACAAAGTGACAGAGAGAAACAAATCTCCCACTGAAGTCAGCCTGGCAGGCCAACAGGAAGGATCTATCACACCAAGCTGGGAGCTGAGCTCAGTCCCATGTCCATGTGGTCCCGGACCCCAGGGCAGCCCTGACCAGTGGCACAGACCAGCCAGAGCTGACTTCAGGAGAGTGAATCACTAGCAGCTATGGTGGTTTCCAGACTTCTCAACCCATAAATGCCAAAAAGAAAATAAAAGGTCAATGGGGAACTCTGTTGGGATGCAGTCTGTCCCCTGCCCCCAGGGCAAGAGGTGGCATGGCAGCTGCAGCTGTTGCCATGTGGCTGCCTCTGGAGCTCCTGGCCTGCAGATTGTAGGGGAACCAAGATACCATTCAGAGGGCAATCACTCTTGCATTGACCTGCTTAGATCTGGATTGTGGTCCTGGCGTAAGAAACACCAGTGTGCCAGAGATTTGGGTGAATGTAGAGAGGGCATCCTTCTCATAGTTCTGATAACATCTGTGACAACCCCATGATTTGGAACACAGTTCTCTTCACCCTGGAAGCAGAGTTCTGCCATGGCAGAGAGCTCAAAAGTCAAGTAATTTTGGCTGGCAAGATGAGCAAACAGAGGAAGTGCAATCAGACCATAGAATCCTTTTTTGGGGACAAAGAGGATCAAAACATGGAACCAGAAGAAGACAACAAAGTCAAAACTCCTGCATCAAAAGCTTTCAAGAAAAATATGAATTGGTTGCAGGCCATGGAGAAGCTCAAGAAGGATTTTTAAAATCAGGTAAGAGAAGTGGAGGAAAAATTGGGAAGAGAAATGAGAATGATGCAAGAAAATCATGAAAAGAGAGTCAGCAACCCGACTGAAGAAAATAACACCTTAAAAAATAGACTAACTCAAATGACAAAAGAGGCCCAAAAAGCCAATGAGGAGAATGTCTTAAAAAGCCAAATTGCCCAGACGGAAAAGGAATTTCAAAATCTCACTGAAGAGAATAATTCCTTCAAAATTAGATTGGAGCAAATGGAAGCTAATGACTTTATGAGAAAGCAAGATACTATAAAACAGATCCAAAAAAATAGAAGGCAGTGTGAAATATCTCATTGGCAAAACCACTCACTTGGAAAATAGATCCAGAGAGAGAATTTAAAAATTGTTGGACTACCTGAAAGCCATGATAAAAAAAAAAAAGCCTGGAAATCATCCTTTAAGAAATTCTCAAAGAAGCTTGCCCTGATATTCTAGAACCAGAGGGCAAAATAGAAATTGAAAGAATTCACCTGAAAGGAATGCTCCTAGGAATGTCATAGCCAACTTCCAGAGTTCCCAGGTCAAGGAGAAAATACTATAAGCTGTCTGGAAGAAACAATTTGAGTATTGTAGAAACACAATCAAGATAACACAAGATCTAGCAGCATCTACCCTACAGGATCAAAGGGCTTGGACTGTGATATTCCAGAGGTCAAAGAAGCTAGGATTAAAACCAAGTATTACCTACCCAGCAAAACTGAGTATCATGCTTCAGGGAAATAGAGGACTTTCAAGCATTCTTGATGAAAAAAACCAGAGCTGGACAGAAAATTTGACTTTCAAATACAAGAAGCAAGAGAAGCATGATAAGGTAAACAGGGAAAAGAAATTATAAGGAACTTATTAAAGTTGAACTATTTACATTCCTACATGGAAAAACGATAATTGTAATTCATGAGACTTTTCTCAGTATGAGGATAGTTGTAGGGAATATATGTGTGTATATGTATACACATACATGTATATGTATAGGAGAGTGCATGTGTACACATGTGTGTATATGTGTGTACATGTATACATAGAGGGCACAAGATCAGTTGAATAGGAAGGGATGATATCTAAAGGTGAGAGAGGAATATAATGAGAGAAGGAGAAAGGGAGAGATAGAACAGGGTAAATTATCAAATAAAAGAGGCAAGAGAAAATTGTTACAATGGAGGGGAAGAGCAGGAAAGTGAAAGGGAATGGGTCAACCTTACTCTTATTGAATTTGACTTAAGGAGGGAATAACATGCACACTTATTTGGGTATCTTACCCTACAGGAATGTAGGGGGGAAGGGGACAAGAGGGGGGATAATAGAAGGGAGGGCAGACTGGGAAGACAGTAGTTAGAAGCACACACTTTTGAAAAGAGACAGGATCAAAGTAGAAAATAGAATAAGTGGGGGGGAGCATAGGATGGAGGGAAATATAATTTGTCTTTCACAACATAACTACTATTGAAACATTTTGCATAACTACACATGTACAACCTATATTGAATTGCTTATCTTCCCAGTGGGTGTAGGTAAGGAGGGAAGAAGGGAAAGAATCTGGAAATCAAAGTTTTAAAAACAAATTTAAAAAAAGATTGTTTTTTACATGCAACTAGGAAATAAGATATACAGGCACTGAGGTATGGAGATCCATCTTGCCCTACTAGAAAGTTAGAGGGACAATAGGGGAAGACATGAGAGAGCAGATTAGGGGAAGCGGTATTCAGTAGGCTCTCTATCTTGGGGTGGGAGGAAGGGGAAAGACAGAAAATTTGTAACTCAGAATCTTGAAGAAATGAATGTTGAAAACAAAATAAATTTTAAAAAAATTTAAGAGTATTTATCATAGTAGATGTAAAAAGTTTTTCAAAGCTTGGCTGGTACTTGGTTTTTCTCTTTCCATTCCTATCAGTAGAGTAGATAAACATACTTAGAACCGCAATTAGATGGACATGAATTTGGATGTACAAGTTTATTCATTATTGTGGACTTGTTGTAACTCCTATCCTATCTTAGCATCACAGAATTCTTAGAAGAGAGCCTATTTCAGACTCCACTCATTGAACAATCCCCTGCAGCTTTTAAATACTTTCATTGTTATGGATCTATAAATAGAGCATTTATAAGCTCTTACTATGTGCCAGACACTGTGATAAGTTCCGTGTATACAAATAATTTCTTGCTCTTGAAAAGCACACGGCTTAATGGGAGAAGAGAATACTTGAAGAAGAGCTAGGAAAGGGGTGAGAGGAATTATGTGGCATACCATGGTTTGAAACTGGCTCCCTTGGAAGTGATGTGGAGGCTTGGTCGTTGGTAAGATAAAGCAGAAAGTTCACGTATCAGAGCCCTGGGTCCAAGTTTGGGTGGGAAAATGGTGGGAATGATAGATTTGGAACCAGGATAGTACTCCTGCTGGAATAAATGAGTCACATTCCTAGAGTGCCAGGCCATGCTAGACAAGTTCTGGGATTTCTAAGATACTTTTATTTTTTTCTTTTTCCCATATCCTAAAAGAGTACATTGTTTAGGTTACCCACTAAAACATCCATTTGCCCTCTGGAGTAGTCTGATCTGAAACAGTAGTAGAAAATGGGATGAAGTCCATGTACATAATGCAAAGAAATGAATTTTGGTCCTACTTGTCAAGTAAATGAATATTATATGATAATAATTTATATGGTTATATTTCCTAGCATATCATTTCCATTATCTCTAATAACTTTAAGTAATTTCACTGACTGTCTCCCCTGCTTAGAATTCTCTCCTTTCTCGTTTCTATCTCCTGGCTTCCTTCACATCCAATCTAAAATCCCAGTTTCAGCTATAAGCCTTTCCCTTTAATACTAGTGCCTTCCCCAGAAACTGCCCCCAATTTATCCTGTAATAAAAAGTTTTTGTACATAGTAGTTTGCATGTTAATCTATTCATTATATTGTAAACTCCTTGAGGGTAGGGACTGTTTTTTTGCATTTGTATGCTTTCATAGTATATACTTGACATAGTGGGTGGCACACAGTAGGAGCTTAATAAATGCTTGTTGACTTGGCTTGTTTTCTAGTGGGTTTCAGGTTAAGCATTTAGCATAAGTTTAAATTTTTACTTCCCAGTTATACAGAGCTGAATTTCAACTTAAAATGGGAGATGGAGATTGAAGCAATGAAATATTATGTATGTTTTATCTAGAGGAACTTGGATTTCCAGAATTATAAGTAAGAAGTGGATGAAGGAGATAATCAGATTACTGTCGTAGCCTAATGGTCAGGTTGTTTTGGGTTATATTTTCTAAATATGTTGCCTTTCCCTAATTGCCTTTTTCTTTTTTTTCTTCAGAGCTTCACAATGTTGTATATCTAGGGAAATAAAGAGATGGAAGGGAGGGTGGCAGAGCATTGATAAAACCTGCTAGGTTGTTTTTTTTTTTTTAAAGACTGGCATTTAAAACCAATACCATGCTAAGTATACTAGATCCTGTCACTGAATAAAAGAGGGTAATCCCTTGTGTATGTTGTGCTGTAAGAGGTGAGGATAAATGAATACAGTGATTTCTGGCTTTTCTTGGATGCTTGGGAGAGGCAGAAAATGGTACTTACTTGTTTAATTATGCTCAGATCAGCCAAAATGAAATTAAAATAGCATAGAATTTAGATAAGGCTGAGTTTATAAAGCTTATGGTATTTAAGATAATCTTGCAGGCTGAACGAAGACAAGGACATGCAGCAAACACTGTTCTCCACTGGCTTCCTCAGTCCACATTACTGAATATTGGAAACTCTTAAGAGCAGGCTTTGAGTGGAGACCAGTGACTGCTTGTATACTGGGTTCACAATTGGAGGCCACAAATATGTAGAGCTGAAGGGGACCTCAGTGGCCCTCTAGGACAACTGTAACTAACCAGGAATTCCTTCTAGAACATCATAGACAGGTCGCTGTGAAAACATCCAGTGAGTGGGAATGTTCTATTTCCCAAGGCAGTCCATTCTAGTTTTTTACAGCTCTAATTATTTGAAAGTTCTTTTTTACATCAAGCCTAAATCTGTACCCATCCACTCCCATTCATTGCTCTTAATTTTGTCCTCTGGGTCCAAGCAATACAAATCTTCTCCTTCTTCCATACCATAGTCCTTCAAATACTTAAAGATAACTGTTTTGTTCCACTTAAATCTTTTCCTTGTAGGATAAACACCCCCACATTCCTCAGTCATTCCTCATACTGAACGATCTCCATTCCCCTTATCATCCTTGTTATTCGCCTCTGGACTTTCTTCAGTTTATCAATGGCCTTTCTAAAATTTTTTGTATTAATTTTGAGTCTTGGGGGTTCCATTGAATCTTTTTTTTTTTTTTACTTTTCCACCATTAAGGTAAGTATTTCCATTATAAATCTCTGGTCTTGTTGCTGAGGCGGTAAGTTGCAAATATTCTGATCCTTTAATAGTAGGGTGGAGAAGAAGATCATAATTGGTCAGGTATGAGAACCACTGAAAAACTTGGGAAAGTGACCTAGAAGTTAAGTGATAGTAGCACATTGCAGAAGCTGGCTCTGCTCCTTCCTACCTGTATGAACTTAGGCAAGTCACTTTACCTTTTCTGGGTTTTAGTTTATTAATTTCAAAAAAGAGAGACCTCTGAGGTCCCTTCTCAATCTGGTCCCAGTTCATGCAAACCTTGTGAATGGGTCTTTCATCAAGAGGGGAGCTCGGTCTTGTGGCTCCAAAGAATTGTGTATGCCTGTGAGTACCCAGTGCTCTCCATGTTCTCCTTTTGTCTCACAGACCCATGTTATGGACATATCTTGTTTTATTGCACTTTGCTTTATTGCGCTTCACAGATAACATATTTTTTACAAATTGAAAATGAGTAGAAACTCTGCATCAGCCATGTCTATCAGCACCATTTTCCCGATAGCATGTGCTCACATTGTGTCTCTGTGTCACATTTTGGTAATTCTCTCAATATTTCAAACTATTTTCATTATTATTATTATTATTATATCTGCTATGGTGATCTGTGATCAGTGATCTTTGATGTTACTATTATAATTGTTTTATGGTGTCACCAACTACACACATATAAGATAGCAAATTTAATTAGTAAATGTTATTTGGGGGCGGCTAGGTGGCACAGTCAGAATAGTCAGAATAGGCCCTGGAGTCAGGAGGACCTGAGTTCAAGTCCGGCCTCAGACACTTAACACAAAAACTAGTCATGTGACCTTGGGCAAGTCATTGAACCCCAATTGCCCTCCAAAAAGCAAAAAAAAAAAAAATAAATAGATGTTATTTGTGTTCTGACTGCTCCACTGACCAGCCATTTCCCTGTCTCTCTGTCCCTCTTCTTGGGCCTCCCTATTCCCTGAGACACAACAATATTGAAATCAGGCCAATTAATAACCCTATAATGGCCTCTAAGTGTTTAAGTGAAAGGAACAGTCAGTGTACCAAACTTCATTGTTATTTTAAGAAGTTGCCTCAGCCACCCTAACTTTTAGCAACTATCTCCTTGATCTGTCAGCAGCCATCAGTATCGAGGCAAAACCCCCCACCATCAAAAAGAGGAAGGCTCAGATAACGGTTAGCATTTTTTTAGCAATAAGATAATTTTAAATTAAGGTATGTATTTTTTTTAGACATAATACTAGTGCACATTTAAGTAGTATAGTGTAATCTTAACTTTAATATGCAATGGGAAACCAGAAAATTCATGTGACTTGCTCTATTTTGATATTCGTTTTATTGTGATGGTCTGGGGCCAAACCTGTAATATCTGTAATTGGAAGTAAATACTCTACCATACTCTTTCCCTTCCTGGCTTTTGGTACAGAGCTTCAACAAACATTAAGTGCCTGATGGATACAGGGCAATTGACTAGACTTTGGAGGAAGGGATCAAAGTTTAGATAAATCATTAGCACCTGCCCTGGTGGAGCTTGCAGTTCGATATGGGAATTGAACAGGGGTGTGTATATACATATGTTAAATAATAAAAATATTATATACATATGTGTTAAATATTTAAGTATTAAAAATACAAGATAATATGTAACTGCTTTAGAGAAATGCAAAATGTGTATGTGTACAAAAAAGCTATATACAAGATAAATAGGAAATAAGAGAGGGAAGGTACTAGATTTAAGAGGGATTTGGAAAGGCTTCCTACAGAAGATAGGATTTTAGTTAGTATTTAAAGGAAGCTGGGGAGCCAATAGGTAGAGATGAGGACGGAGGAGAGCGTTCAAAGGTAGGCAGAATGGCCAGAGAATATGCCTGGAGATGAGAGATAGAGTGTCTTGTTCATGAAACAGTCAGGAGACCAGAATATGTGCTGGGGAGTAGAGGGTAAGAAGACTGGAAAGGTAGGAGGGGGCTAAGTTATGAAGGACTTTGAATGCCAGATAGAGAATTTGTATTTGATCGTGGAAGTGATGAGGACCCACTGGAGTTTATTGAGTAGGGAAATAACATGGTCCAGCCTGTGCTTTAGGAAAATCACTTTGTTGGCTGAATGGATTGGAAATGGATTGGAGTAGGGGGAAACTTGAGGTAGACCAGCTGGCAGGTTATTGCCCTAGCCTCTAGGTGTTAGGTGATAATGTCCTGCACTAGGGTGGTGGCAGTGTCAGAGGAGATAAGGGGGTGCATCTGAGAGATGGTGCAGAGGTTGGCCGGTCTTGGTAACAGCTTAGATATGGGGAGTGAGAGATAGTGAGGAGTCGATGACACCTGTGTTATCAGCCTGAGAGACTGGGAAGATGGTGTTGGCCTCTTCAGTAAATGGGGAGGGGGGAAGGCAAAGGTTTTGAGGAAAACATAATGAGTTCTCTTTTGGCCATGTTTAAGGTGCCTACTATACATGTAGTTCAGGATGTCTGAAAGGCAATTGGAGATGTGAAAGTGCTCAGGGAGGGATAGATGTAGATGTGAGACCTGTCAGCATGGAGATGGTAATCAAGACCATGAGAGTTCATGAGATCACTAACTAGTACAGAGGGAGAAGAGAAGAGGGCCCAGGAGAAAATCTTGTGGTGCACAGGAGGGAGGGGATGTGAAAGAAGGTGGAGATAGAGTCAGTAGGGGTTTTTTTGTTCAGTTGTTTCTTTTTAGTTGTGTCTGAATCTTAGAGGAATGGTTTGCCATTTCCTTCTCTGGTTCATTTTAAAGATGAGGAAACTGAGTCAAAAAGGGTGAAGTGATTTTCTTGGGGTCACACAGCTAGGAAGTGTCTGAGGCTGGATGTGAACTCATGAAGATGAGTTTTCCTGACTCCAGGTCTAGTACTCTATCTACTGTGCCCTCAGTAGGGTTTGGTAATATTGAGAATTGTGGGATAGGAATCAAAGATGATACCAAGGTTTAAAAACATGGTGGTGGGATATCCAGGTAGAGCTGTCTTTGTAGGGGCTGGAGCTGGTAGATCTGGAGTTCTGAACCAAAGTTAGACTGGAGATTTTTTAGGGGTCATGGTTGAATGTCTGGGAGAGAATTAAATTGTTCAGAGAGGACAGAGAAGAGAGCCAAGACCAGAAACTTGGGAACATTCAGCTTTACCGGTATTGGGAAGAGGATGAAGATCCCGTGAGGAGAAAGAAAAGGAGCAGCTAGAGAGGTTGGAGGACCCAGAGTTTATTGTGTTTCTCCACCCAAGAAAAGAGTATCCAAAAGTTGGATGTGATCGTCAGTGCCAAGTGCTGCATTAACCATCATTCAAGAAACTGTGGGTGGATTTAGTAGACCCCTGATCAACTGAGTTTCCCTAACCTACTTAATAAAATTACAGGTAATAACATATAAGGATTTTCCTCTTTAAGACTCTGAAGTGGCCTGTTTGCACCTTGTGAAGAACGTGTGCCTGTTTTGGACTTTTCTCCAAGTAAGGGAGTATAAGAAAGTGTTTATAATTCTTTATTCCTTTAGGAGGTATCAGTCAAGTTGATGTAATTATAATGCAGTTAACCATTAACTAGCTGTAAAATTAGTCCTGTGGTTATAAAAAGCAAGGGCAAGCTCTGAGGAAAGAGGTAACTACGGAGAAAGAATCTAGCTCTTGAAAGGCAATTGCTAGTTGAAATGGACAGCCGAGCAATAACGAGACAGCAAAGCCACTTACAATTTGATAGGAGTGTTTGTTAGCTGGCGAGTGCCTCCCAAGTAGGGAAGACAGCCTCGAGCCTTCTGCAGAGCACATTTTTATAGAACAAGATGTTGCTAACAACAAAGTGTGATTCCAAGGGGGTGTGATGCTGTTTCTAGCGAAACCTTGATTACCCAGCAAAGCCCTGGTTACAAAGAAAGCTTTGGGCCGTTTCTAGCAACACAGGTGGAAAGTCCCCCTCCACTGTGGCCTAACAGGTGGTTTCCAGGGACCCTGGTAGGGGCCCCTTTCTGGCAGGGTGTGACTGGGAGGAGGGCTTTAGTGTATAATTTCTGGGGGACACTTCACTCCCCCCTTTTTCTTGTTCATAGTTGAAACTTAGACTCAACTGAGTCCAGGGGTAGTGCGGAGGACAAACAGCTTGATGGTCTGGATGCTTTTTCTAACGTAGGTGGACAGGCAATTTAAGAGACACAGGGCTGGTAACAACCCCAGTAGTAGGTCACAGAGAGGGTGGGCTGGCCATTAGTCTCATACTCACAGGTCTGGTGGGTCAGGAGGAGCCATCACCTTGATGTGTGGGCGGTGGATCCAGGCCTTTCTTTGGCCACCCTTAACAGCAGAGGGGTTAGGTGTGGGATCCCGGGGTGATGACTGGAAGTGGCCTGGTACACCGCGCAACCTGGACTTGAGAAGGCAAATCCTTCGCAATCTTACATAACAGCATCCGCCACCCAAAGTACAATAGGAAGTGAGGTACCGAACAGAATCTCAAAAAGGGGAATGAATTTTACACATATACATTCAGTTACAAATGTTAACACTTGCTTAGATAATGGAATAACTACAAATTCAGATCAAAACAGCAAGTTCTTTTCTAAGCTTTGCAACTTGTTATATCAATTCAGCAATAAACATGTCTTACAAATGGAGGTTTTAGTGGGTCTCTTAAAATTACACTAGAGATTTTTTTAAAATTTCTTCTAAAAGTATATTCCTTCTTCAAAACAGTTTCAAGATTATATTATAAATGATCACTAAACTTTTATGAAGAAAGTTAGTTGAAAACTTTTAAATGATCTTAAGCAGTTTGCATAACTTTCTATGCATTTTCTAATTCTAGATGAAAAATAACATTAGATTTTCCAATAAGCTAATAGGAAAGAGCTCATATCTTTTTTTCTGATTACTTGCTCTGAGCATAGAAACCTGTTATAGAAAGAAAAAAGCAGGGACATGGGACATTCCAAATATGCCAGGAGAAAACATCCTTGGCTCTGTTTAAATTCAGGTAAAGTCACAGACATCCATCCATGCAGAATCTGTTCCACCTCATAGCTAGACTCAGGAATAGGTGGGAAACATTCCTTTTCAAAGGACCCATGCATAGACTGAGCCAGGAAGGATCCCATCCCAGAGGCTAAGATTGTCCCTTCGGCCTTTACCAAATGTAGATTTCCACCTGTTAACAGTACAGGATCACATTCTCTCTGAGTAGCTTGTGGCATTTTCTCAGATACTGATTTAATGCAGACAATTCTACCCAAACTCAAACTCAAAATAAAATTTAGTTATGGTCCCAAATGCCTTTTACCTTAAACAACAAGCTTTACCAGTCGCAGCTTAGAGCCAGCTATAATTATTTCTACTCTCATGGAGTTGCAATAAGCAATAAAGATTTATCAGGTCTCATAAATGTAAGGAATCCCATTTACCATCCTTTCTTCTGAAATATAAAAGCCAATTGATAGAAATCCCTTTTAATCTTTTCAACTTCTTAGCATGTTAGGTTCATTTAAAAACTACATGACTAAAACAAGTTCCTTTCCCAGGCTGAATGACTCTGTCTAATAGAAATAGTTTCTAGGGGATTTGGAAGTTTTACAACATTATACATACAGGAGGACTGTCTGAATGGGCAGAACTAGTCAGAATAAAGTTTTATTCCAGTTTCCTCCTTTCCACATACAGTAATCAATTAACAATTTTAGGTTTTAGCATTAAAACAGTAGCCCAAAATAGCTTAGTTAACAATCCTCCAAGTTTAAACAATCTTAACTGAAACTTCCTTTTAAACAAAGACAGACTTGGAAAGGTGTGATTACAAGTCAGGGTTAGCAGAATCGATAAAGTAACACTACTGGTCTTACACAATTTTTCTCCATCTTTTAGTTTCAACAAAATTCAGATGAAAAATTGCTTTGTCTAACACCATTTCTGACTCACGATGATCACTCAGGTTTTACAATATTGTATCAGCAATGCCATATTCACAATGCCTATAGAGATTACAAATATGCTGATATAATTATCCATCACAAAATACGTCAGGTCTGCCATTTGGGGAAATAAACTAGAAAATTTATTAAGATACCAAAAGACTGAGTCCCAAAACCAGAAAGTGAAAGCCATCAGAGTAGTTATGACATTGGCACAGGTAGATAAAGTAGAAAGCACCCACATTTTCAAGCCTTTAAAACAGAACAGGCTACCTCAGGCAAAGGTCCTCCTCTCCCCACTCACAGCAACCACACAGTGTCCTGGAAGAGCGCTCCCAGCAGCTCCGGCCCCTGGCAGTGCTCAGCCGGAGTCCTAACCATAATAGCTCTGGGTCACAGTTCTAAGGCAGAGAGGAGCACTAGCGCTTGTGGCTTCAGGAAAGCAGGGGATGTGGTTACAGTTCTTGTTCAGGAGAAAAGGTCAGCACCCCGAACCTCAAAGCATACAGGCATAATTATCAAGACAGAAACATCAAGTAGACAGCTTTCCAAACTGTCCAACCATTACATCCATACCCAGTCAACATCTGGGTTTCCACATCTGGGTTTTTCAAAGCCGGGGGACTCTCAACAACAGCTTCCCAGAATTCAGATCAAATCACAGAACACTTCTCAAAGTGAGTCCCAAAACAAAGCTACACATCAGGGCTTATATAGCCTTCTCCTGGCTCAGAGAATGTAGCAACCTTATTGACCCACTGGCCAATCAAAAAGTATCTACTGAAAAACAAGCCTCCCACCCCAGGCTCCAGGTGCACGTTAGCCTAGGGGCAGGGAAGATCTTTAAATCTGCATTTCCATTACAAATATGCAGTGTAGAAATACAACAATAATATAAACTGCGAGGTAACATTAATTGCATTTCCAAATTACATGTAAGAATGATTGATATTACCAAGTGAAGAGGCTAGTTGACTTCTGACCTCATTTTCTCCTCTATTTACCCTGGTTATGGGGGTGGTCGATTTGGAAAAAAGGGCACTGCTCCTTGTGTGGGAGGGACTAAGAACTGGGGAATGCCAGGAGATTGTAGCCTGGGGCATTGAAAGGAGAGTCAGTTGATGACACAGATTGCAAATCTATATGGCTGGGAGGATAGAAGTGGGGTGTTCCTTTCAGAAATAGGGAAGTTTGGGAGAGGGTGCATTTTAGGGATAAGATAATTTTGGACTATAGTTTGGGGTGCCTACAGGACATACAGTTTGAAATATAGGCATTTGGCAATGGAAGACTAAATTTCAGCAATGAAGAGTACTGTATATCTAGATCTGAGAACCCTCTTGCTAGAAATGAGAATTAAATCCATGGAAACTAATGAGGTCACCAAGTGAGAGAGTATAAAGAGAGAAGAAGGTACAGATAGACAAGATTGAAGCAGCCAAATAGAAACCAAGAAAGAGTAGTGTCACAAAAACCCAGAGAGAAGAGTTTCCAGGAGTAGAGGGTGGTCAATAATGTTAAAACTCTACACACTGGTCAAGAAGTACTAAGAAAAGGCCATTGGATCTAGTAATTAAAAAATCTTAGATATATTTAGAGAGAGTGGTTTCCTTGGAGTGATGAAGTTGGACACCATATTGCAAGGGGTGGAAAGGTAGAGACAGCCAGTGTAGACAACTTTTTCTAAGGGAGTTGGCTATGAAAGAAAAAAGAAGACAATAACATGTTTTAAGGAAGAGACCTGGTTATATTTGTAGGCAATAGATAAGACCAGTGGATTTGGAGAGAATGACGATTAGAGAAAGGAAATGATAAATGATTTTGGGGGTGGTCTTCAGGAGTGCATGGGAAGGAAGAGATGGGATTAAGGGTATGTTGGTTTTGATGAGAAATGGTACCTCTTCGCTGGTGATTGGAATAAGGGAGAAGAGAACAGGAGATAATGTTAGGGGTTTTTGTGATATGACCCTTAGGCAGAAGAGGAAGCCCATGAGAATACCTTCTATTTTCTTAATAAAGTATGAGTTGAAGTGCTTCACTGAGAAGTTGGGAGCATGAGGGCCTGTGGGAAATTTGAAGAGTGATGAAAGGTTTGGGGGAATACAATTGAGTCTTTTGTTGTTTAGTCGTTAAGTTGTGTCTGACTATTTGTGACCCTGTGGACCACAGCATGCCTCTATCCTCCATGATCTCTTGAAGTTTGTCCAAGTTTTGTATTCTTTGTTTTTGTGACACTACCTGTCCATCTCGTTCTCTGCCATCCCCTTTTCCTTTTTGCCTTCAGTCTTTCTCAACATCAGGGTCTTTTCTATTGAGTCCTGCCTTCCTATTATGTAGCCAAAGTATTTAAACTTCAGCTTTAGTATTTGAGTTTCCACTGAGTAGTCTGAGTTAAGTTCTTTAAGTACTGACTGATTTTATCTACTTGCTGTCTGAGGGACTCTTAAAAGTCTTTTCCAGCACCACAATTCAAAATTGTTGCTTCTGCAGCACTCAGCTTTCCTTGTAGACCTACCCTCACAGCTGTACATTGCTACTGGAAATAGCATAGCTTTGACTACACTGACCAGTCTTTAGGGAAGAGTAAAAAAGATTGTGCCCTATGGCTGCAAGCCCCGTTGTGCTTAAGTAACAAATTTGTAATGGACCAGCTTAGCACTGTTTGCATGATTAATTCAAAGGGTTTGGTGACAAACATTATCAGCTTCAAACTCTCATGTAAACATGAGTTATTTAAATAATAATAAAAAGGAAGTGAGTAAACATCAGTAATAGGCTTGCGGTGAGCCTCATTTTCACCCACTGTTACCTGAGCAAGAGCCTCACTGAACAAAATCCTCAGGAGAGAAACATTTCTCTCAGTTAAGTAAGGGGTTTGTAGTCTGCTTTTTAGTAGCTTCCTAGGCACTTATTCTGACAAGCTGTTGTCAGTCTTCATAGTTCTGTATAGTCATGTTGTGAGGGTATACAAGTCTTTCAGTGATTTGCCAAAAATCACACAGTACAAAGCTTAGAATTCTCTTTCCCATAACCAGAGTCCAAGATCTGGCCAATAAAAGCCTTCTCACAAGTGACTTAGTTAAGCCAGGGAAAATGGAAATCAGCGGAAGCCTTGCTTCTGGGATCTCTCTTAACTCTGATACATTGGTTTTGCAGGAGAATCTATTTGTGAAAGTCATTGTCTTCCTACTAAGAACTATTACTTTTACCCTGGGGGTGAATTTTTAGAGTGAATTTTGAGTCTTTAATACGTAGGCCATGACTTCTTATTCCCCCTGAAGATTTTTTTCTGCAGATTCTTCATTCTGACCTTTATCTTTGAAATTTTAGAGACCCAAGTTGCCAACAGTCTGCTTTAGAGTGAACACGCAGCTGGAACTTGTTTCAGGCTTCCCCAGAAGATGAGGAGTTAGAAACTGACATGTTAAGAGGGGGCTGTGCCCAGTGTTGGGATAAAGGCAGCAGTTACTAATATACCATCTGTGGGACAAGTGGCATGTACCAATGCTTGTCAAGAACTTAAAACAGGGCAACGTGAATTATATCATAAGATATTTTTGGGAGACAGGTTTCTGGGGAAGGAGAGCAAGGTATCCTGTAGTTGTGTAGGAGAAAGGAATTCAGTCCATCAAATAGTGAGGCATATATAAACTGTATCATTGCTGTTCAGAGAGAAAAAGTCCAGTGTGATGGGTCTTTGTCGTCCTCCTTATCTACAGGGCAGTGGTTTCTCCGTCTCAGAGGTGACCTATCAACAAGCACTTATTATGTGCCAGGCATCATGCTAAGTGTTGGAGATACAAATACAAAAAATAAGATTGCTCAGCCTTCAAGAGGTTTATAGTCTACTAAGGAACATAACTTGTTGATAGATAAGTAATTATTGGCTATACACAAAGTAAATTCAGAGTGATCTCAGAAGATTTCGTAAAGGAGCTCCTACCTGAGATAAACCTTGAAGGACCGTAGGAGTTCCAGGAAGCAGGGATCAGGAGGGAGAGCATTCCAGGCAGAGAAATAGCCTGTGCAAAGGCATGGAGACAGGAGATGAAGCTTCATATATGGGAAAGATTAAGTTAGCTGGTCTGATTAGAATGCAGAGTGTGTGTGAGAGAGAAGTAAATGGAACATAGGCAGGAAAGAGGAGATCAGGAAGGGCATGTTCATAGGCATTAGGGAAAGTGCCAATGGATAAAGAGAGGATGAAAATTAGGGAGAAGTAGACTTAGACAAACATGGACAAATATCTTTCATTATATGTCTCGGTAAATGCACAGTGGATATTCAACCTGAATATTGAAGAACCAAACATTTTTAAAAATTAGAAAAGAGCAATATCAGGTAACTTTCACAGCCACGACTAGGGGGAAACAGCTAAGAAAGGGATGGAGGCGATCATAAGTGATCATTTCAGTTACATGAAATTGAAAAACTTTAGCACAAACAAAATGCAGCTAGAATAAGAAGGGAAACTGTCAATTAGGGGAAATAAAATTTTGCCTCAAGTATCTCTGAAGGAGGAGGTCTGTTATTCAAGATATGTTGGGAATTAACACAAGTATATATAAGATCAAGAACCCTTTCTCAAAGGAATGCTAACCAGGTCCACTACAGATTTATGTTATCTAATCTCAGGGGGGCCCTCATTGCAACAAAGCAATTCTTTTACTTCTCCCTAATTCATTCTCCATGAAACTCTCAGTATCTCTTACCATCTTCTGATCTGAGGTCCTCACCTCATTCTTTACTCAAAAGATCGAGGCCATTTGACTTCGAGTCCCTCCTCATTTCACAACTCATTGACATGACATCATCTCTCACTATATTTACTCTATTAATTCAGTCTGAAGGAGTGGCTCCTTCTTTTTGCCAAGATAAGCTCATTATAAATACTATTTTTCCTATTCTCTCTAGTCTTCTCCAGCAAATTGCCTCATTTCTTGACAATCTTTGGTCTCTTCTTTTCTACTGGTTCCTTTCTTGCTGCCTTGAAACACACCCAAGGCATTCCCCTGCTAGAAATCATTAATTTCTAATAAATTGTTAAATCATTAATTAATTAATTGTCAGATCTGATGCATTTCTCAGTTTTATCTTTCTTGACCCTTCTGTAACATTTAATGATCCTTTTATTCTCCTCCCTCTGAGTTTTCACGGCATGTTCTCTCTCCTCACTCTAGATTTTCATGATGCTGGTTCTGCCCTTACCTGTATGATTGTTCATCCTCCAAGTCATGCCTACTAACTGTGGATGAGCCTCAAGGCTCTGTCTTAGGCCCACTTTTCTTTTATCTCTATACTCTCACTTTGTGACCTTATCAGTTTCTATAGATTCCTTTACCATCTCTTTGTCAGAGACTCTTAGATCTTTATATTCAACCCTAGTCTCTCTCCTTAACTTAAGCTCTGTACCACCAACTAAATGTCTGTTGGAAATTCCTGTTTCAGTATCCCACAGGCATCTCCAACTTACCATGTGTAATGCCAAGCAAAGGCAACTTCCCAAGGTTCAAAATACCAGCATAGGTGCTCTCCATTTTATTCAGTGAAAAATTAAGAACAGAGAAAATCAAAATATAGCATCATTCAAAATACAGCATTCACCAAGTATAATTCAATAATCTCCAAGTACTACTCCACCCCTTGACATTATAATCCATTTAGTCAACCACAAAGCCCCTCTTCTCAAATGGAGATTAGTTTCCAATCATAAGTAAAGTACATTCCTTTGTTCAATCACAAAGCACAAAAAAGTCAAAAGTTCCCCGCCCTTGATTCGAAATTGAATCTACCCCAGAGTTATAACAAGCTTAAGCACTGCATTTAATACCCAAAGAGAGGTCTTTTCTTCATCTTGATCCGAGGCAAGTTCTCAGCAATCTTTGTTCCTGGGGAGACAAAGCTTAGCAAGGCCACAAGATACATTGCCAGTGTCTTCATTAATTCATTCTCTGTCTGCAGAACAGTCCTAGGATCCCTGAAAACATTAGCAAAACATTCTTCCAGGATTTCTGTAAACATACAACAAGAAGATCCTTCTTCAGGGCTTCTGAACCAACAGCCAGGTTCCAGGACCTCTGCAACAACAGCACTGTCTTTCACCAGTGGACAAATCTGGCAAAACAACATCAAAACAGACAAAGTACCAGCATAACAGCCATGTCTCCTCAGTCCTTGGCAGCTCTGGGTGGCAGCTTTCAAAAGTCCTGGGCAATTAGAACTGGCCCTCAGCAATCCTCTCCATCTCTCTCTGCCTCCAAGATGCTGCTTCCAAAAAGTTCTTCTGCCTCTCTCTTTTCTTGTGTCTCTCTAAATTTACGTCACCAGCTCCTCCCAGTTCAGCACTCTCTTTTCACATCAACAAGTCCATCCCACAAGGATCACAAGCTCTGGGTTTTAACACAATCAGTCCAAAAACCAAGCCAATACAGGGGGATCTTTAAATTCCATTATTACTACACCATGTCCAAAATAGAATTCATTGTTTTTTTCCTAAACTGAATCTTCTGAATTTCCCTTGTTACTGTTAAGGGTGCACCTTCATTCCAGTCACTCAGGTCTGCCTCCTTGGTGTCATCCTCACTCCTTGTTCCCTTTTCACCTCACATATCAAACTGGCTGCCAGATTTTGTCCTTTGTATGTCCATGTTTCTTCTATACATCCTTTCCTCATCACTCACATAGCTACCAGCTCAGTTCAGGCCCTTATCACTTGTCACTTGGACTATTGCAATTGCCTCCCTTTGGTCTTCCTACCTCAGATCTCCTAATTCTGGTCTGTCTCTCACACAGCTAACTAAGTGATTTTCCTAAAAGGCAGATCTAACTGTTGCAAGCTCCCTACCCCAATAAAAGCCTGTAGTTCCCTGTTATCTCTGAGATCAAACAAAACCTTGTCTTTGGCATTTAAATTTCTTGATAGCTTGACTCCTCTCTAACTTGCCAGTCTTTTTACACATTACCTTTTCCCTTACATGCTGCCTTTTTGTTTTTCTGTGCATATGGCAGTATCTCCCATCTTGGTGCCTTGGTACTGACTGTCCTGCACAGCTGGAATGTCCTCCTTCCTCTTGGTATCCCCAGCGCTTAGTACAGTGCTTGACATACAGTGTGTACTTAATAAATGTGGGCCAGTTATCAAAAGTTATGAGCAAACAGTTCTCATAAGAAGCTATCAACACTTTGAAAGGTTGCTTAGGGTCACTAATAATAAGACAAATATAAATCAAAACAATTATAGTTTCCTTATGCACATAGTACATTGCCAAAGGTGACAAAAGATGGAAATGATCACTATTAGAGAGGCTGCAGACAGACAGACACACTAGTATACTGTGGGTGTGTAGCAGCAAGCACCCCAGCGTCCCCAGGGTGGCTGCCAACGCAGGTTCTTGGATCTGCTTTGCTAAAGGAAAGCAACTCAAAATTGGTTAACAAGCTTACTTTAATCAGTCAAATATATATAATTTACCTAGTTCAGGGGAAAAAGGTCAGCACCCAGAACTTCAGAGTATACAGACAGAATTATCAAGACAGAGAAACAGATCAAGTAGATGGGTTTCCAAACTGTCCAACCATTATATCCATACCAAATCAACATCTGGGTTTTTCAAAGCCGGGGGACTCTCAACAACAGCTTCCCAGAATTCAGATCAAATCACAGAACACTTCTCAAAGTGAGCCCCAAAGCAAAGCCTCCCATCAGGAATTATATAGCCTTCTCCTGGGTCAGAGAATGTAACCACCCTCTTGACCCACTGCCCAATCACACAGTATCAAGGTGTGGGCATTCCTGAAAACCAAGCCTCCTGCCACAGGCTCCATGTGACCACATTCAGCCTATTAGGAGGCAGAGTACGTTTTCAAATCAAGGAAGGTTCTCAGAGTCTCTTAAGCCCTTCAAAGAGCCTAGGGGCAGGGAAGATCTTTAAATTTGCATTTCCATTACAGAGTGAAGCAGTGATTGGTCCAGCTGTTCTAGAGAGCAATTTGCAATTATGCCAAGAATGTGCCTAAAATGCCCTTAGACATTTTGCCCTAGAGATCCCGCTGCTGAGTGTGATCCCTAAGGAGATGATGTAGAGAAAGTTGGAATAGAGACTTCAGTGTGGTATAATGGAAAGGGGACTGGTCTTGGAGTAGGGAGACTTGGGTTTGAATCCCTGTTACCATGGGCGTACCACTGAACCTTTTAGAGCTTCCCGTTTCCTCATCTGTGAACTGTTACTATTGCAAGGTTTTTGTAAGGAAGGTGCTTTGCAGACTTGTTAGTGATATATAAATGTATGCAGCCATAGTGTAATGATGTCAGAATGTGATGGTGAGATCTGGGGTATGACCATCCCAGTATCTTTAGGCTCCCTCCAATGATTCCTTCCCTGTTACCTATGTATATGCTCATTTCCTCTGTCCTTTCAAAAACCCGTCCTCATTAGACTCTGCTGGTTTCTCTTCCCCCTTTTTTGGGAGGGAAGGGGGAAGGCAAGGCAGTTGGAGTTAAGTGACTTGCCCAGGGTCACACAGCTAGTAAGTATCTGAGTCTAGATTTTAATTCAGGTCTTCCTGACTCCAGGTCCAGCACTCCATCTCCTGAACTACTCTCTCCAGGTTCTTCTCCTATCTGTCTTAACTCTCCTCAGTGTCCTTTACTGGATCTTCCTCCAGGTCATGCCCACTAATCATGGATATTAACCAAAGGTGTGTTCTAGCCATCTTTTCTTTGCCTTCTATACCAGAAATTCTTAAACTCTTTTTTTTTTTGCATCATGGTCCCCTTTTGGCACTCTGATGAAAACTTTGGAACCTATTTCAGAAAAAAAAAATTTTTAATCATAATTGAAGGAAATGCTGAATTTCATTTAGAGGTTAGTGAAAATAAAGATATAATTTCTTTCCCATCCAAGTTTATGGACTCCCTGAAATCTGTCTATAGACCTTGGGAACTTGTGCTCCATACTATACCTGTAGGTGATTCCATCAGCCTTCCTGGAATCAATTATCATCTCTTTGTGAATAACTCTCAAATCTATAATATTCCTCCTCATCCTTTCTTCTGAGCTTCTGTCCTGGGTATCACTAGCTGCTTGTAGAATATCTTTAAATGGATGGTCCATAGACATCTCAAATTTACTTTGTCTAAAATAATTCTTTTATGGCTAAATAGCCTGGGGTGGGTCCAGGTACGACCAGGAGGGCCACAATGAAAGGGCAGTTAAAAGGATTATACTGGGATGGGCCAAGTGCCTCAGGCAAATGCCAGAGACTTGGTTTGGGGAGTTCTTTTAGGGATCCAGTGGGAATCCCATTCCCTATCATTCCTCCCTCAAACAAATGGAACCCAAATTATTTTTGGGGTAAGGGTGAAAGTCTGGGCTTCTGAAATTGCTTCCTGCTTGCAAGGGATACACAGCTGTTGCTGCCTTCACAGGGTCCTGTGGAGGAGTTTGACTGGAACAGAGCCCAGGCTACATCCAGGGGACAGTGGATAGACATAGGGTACCCGCTGTTTGCTACCAACTCAGGGGGAGGGGCCAAAGAAGGAGGTACCTCAACAAGACCAGTAGCTGGGACCTGAGCAGGGGTCACCTCAGGGGGAAGGGCCATGGTGGGAGATGCAAGGTAGGAGATATGGCAGGGAACTATAAAATGTTGAGGTCAGAGAACCATAAAATGTTGAGGCTTAAGGTTAGGGGTGCACAAGACCCCAAAATGGCAACATGCCAGGTCCTGCTGAAAGAATTTGACTCAAGTCTTCTCTCAAGGAAAGCAAAGTTTATTAAAGGTTCACCAAAATGGGTAGACTCTTAAGGAGCCTTGGTATCTGAATACAAGCAGGCTAGAATAATCTGACAGAGTGAATCTGCTAGAGAATTCTCCGCTCTCATGGAGGCAAGATGGAGCTTATATATAGAAAGATTGTAGGAGGGTTTTAGGGGTAGTCTAGAGGAGGAGTTTGGGAAGCTTCTTCAGGAGTCAAATGAGATTAGGGGTGGGAAATAGCTGGAGGCCACCTGGGGATGACAGACCATGGAGGGCTAGGGTAGTAACAGAGATTTGGGCTGAGCTATAATGAGAGGCCTCCTGTGGGAAGATTCAAGAAGAATTCAAGGGGGTTCCCAGAGCCTGCACCTCATCAGCAGGATCAGGAAAGGTGTCCTATAAAATGTAATGCTTTAACTGAATCTTGAAGGAAGTAGGGATCTATGAGAAAAGTGAGTACTCCAGGCATGAGGAATGGCCACTAAAAAGGCACAGAGACTAGAGATGCACGTGTGAGCCACAAGAAGTGTGAAGCTCAGAAACAAAGCAATATAAAATATGGCAGGACAGGCAGGTTGGACCTACTCAGGCCTCAAGCACTACCCCTACAGCAGTCTTGGGGCTATTTCCTCTTTTGACCCCTTCCCCTCCTCAGGTGCCAACTGACGTTCCCCCTTGCCAGTCTGATCCCCCAGTCTTGTAGTCTGATCCAGTTCAGGCAGCACCCCCCAGTTACTCCCTCACAGGAAGTGGGATTTCCTGTTTTCCCTTAAGGGAAGTGGTTGTCTTGTTGGGTGGGACAACTAGAGTACATGTCCCATTTTCTGTTTTGTCTTTCATCCAAGTTAAAGAAAAATTGGAGAGGTTCTCTGAAGACTCAACAAAGTTTACTGAGGGCTTCAGAGATGCATCTCTACATTTCAAGCTTTCTTGGGGTGATTTGTGTACCCTCTTCTCTTCCTGTTGTTCCACTGAGGAGAAGAGAAGAATCTGGGAACAAGCCCAAAAATTTGGGAATCGTTTGGCTAGCAGTGACCCCAGAAAATACCCCCCCAGGAACGGCTGCTGTTCCTGCTAGTGACCCAGGATGGGATTACCAAACTAGTGAGGAAAGGGGAAAAAGAGAACGTATGGTACTTTGCCTGTTAGAAGGCCTAAGAACCACATTTCAAAAGCAAGTAAATTATCAGAAAATTAGGGAAATTACTCAAAAAGAAAAGGAAAATACTGCCCTTTTCTAAGACCAATTGGTAGAAGCTTTCAAAAGGTTTACAAATTTAGATCCTGACTGTATAGAAGGGGCAGCAGTCCTTAACATGTATTTCATTAATCCTAGTTGCAGCAGAGAAGAAAGAGCGAAGGGAATGAACCAGAGACAGAGAACATGTTCGATTCTTGACTGCTGCCATGGCCATGAAAATCCCCTCCAGGGCACTCCCTCGGAGGAAGCCCAGCAACTTGGGCAGTGGGGAAACCTGCTTTTGATGCCACAAGGAAGGTCATTGGTCCAAGGAGTGCCCCTCTAAGGCACCCCCCCCAGAGGGAGCCCCAGGAACTGACATCTCTAGAACTCTTCTCCTCAGTGGAGCAACAGGTAGAGAAGAGGATATGCACCCCAAGAAAGCTCGAATTGTGGGGACATGTCTCTGAAGCCCTCAGTAAACTTTGTGGGATCTTCAGAGAACCTCCCCAGTTTTTCTTTAACTTGGATGAGATCCAAAATGGAGTTGTCCCACTGGACAAGACAACCACTTCCCTTAGGGGACAAAGCCCTGAAGGCACTGTGGGGATAGGGGCTTGGGAAGGGAGATAGGAAATCCCACTTCCTGTGAGGGGGTGACTGGGGAGTCCTGGCTGTACTGGATCAGACTGCAAGGCTGGGGGATCTGGCTGGCAAGGGGGAAGGTCAGTCGGCACCTGAGGAAGGGAAGGGATCAGAAGAGGAGATACCCCTAAGATTGCTGTGGGGGTAGGGCTTGAGGCCTGAGTGGGTGTCACCTCAGGGGGAGGGAGGGGGGCACCTCAGCAAGATCAGTGACTGGGACCTGAGCAGGAGTCCCTGAGGGGAGAGTGGCCATGGTGGGAGATGCAGGGTAGGAGATATGGATGGTGGAGGCAGGAAATGAGGGGTATTGGGTTAGAGGAAAAGGGAAGGGAAACCAAGGGAAAAAGGGTTGGGGAACAACAGGAAAGGCTGGGGAAGCTGCCTTGGCAAGACTCATGACTGGGACTTGAGCAGGAGTCTCCAAGGGGGCAGGGGCTGGGGCCCAAGCCTTGGCGGCCATAGGAAGGGGGTCATTTAATTGGCTCTTTGTGAAGGGTCTCTAGCTTCAAGCATCTCACAATCTTTCCTGAGAACCATGTTCTGAGAAGGTTGTCATCTATCCCCATCCTTCCTTCCAACACCCAAATGTAAGTTCACCAATAGCAGGGACCATTTAATTTTTTATTTTGTATTCTGAGTTCTTAGCAGAGTGCCTGGCATGTAGTGGGCATTTTATAAATGCTTGTTAATTGATTTTCACCTTCTGCATTGTTCATACATTAGGTATTTTACTAAGTTTTTTATTTGCACTATATAAATACTTCTTTTTTACCTGGGTATTCATTCATACCAGCTCTTGCCCACTTTAGCATAGTTACTCACCTGTCTTTTATTTCTTGTTTCTTTTTTTTGCCCTCCCAGGGCTAATGCCAAACTACATAGTAAAAAGGAGCCATTGACAAGCTCCACCTAAAGTTTGGCAGAGAGAGTCCCATCCCCTTAGGGTAAACTGTACCATTCCTTATCTCAGGATCTGTTAAGGCAGTCTTTACCAACCTTACCACCTCTGTTATCAGTCTTACAAAATTCTCTTTCTAGCACACCTAGTTTTATCATACAGATTTTTCCCTTGCCGTAGTCCTGCTAGGCTCTATTTCCAACTGTGACCTCCTAACAAATAGCTTAAGAGTTTTATCTGCTCAGTTACTATTATCCTAATTAATTTAATAACTGCCTGGGGGAAAGGGGAAGGGAAGAGAGTTATTCACTATCAGAGTCATTAATTAGTATGAAAATCTCCAGGTAGAAAAATGTTTACCCTGGAAATAAGACTTTTCACTGCTTTTTTCCTTCCTCTATGGGAGGAACAAGGGAATTCATAGAAATTTGCCTTTTTAGGGAGAGTTGGCTATATTGAACACTTACCTGTTGTAGATAGAGGCCATAAATGCTGTAAAAGCAGACACATTAGTTCTCTGTATTTCACTGGGTGGTGCATACAGGTGTTAGGATATAATCAGCCTTGACTGTAATGAAGTTGGCCAGGATGGAGAGGGAAGAGCCGTAAGAACAGGATTGGGAATTCGTGTGGGTGGATGCTTGGACATGGTGTATAGCAGCCAGACAACTAGATGGAAATGTGCTGGGGGAAAACATAAGCAAGCCTTGTGCAGTTGCCAAATAGAAGGAAGTGTCAGTCTGTTCATTACAAGATTGTCCAGTTGTTTTCAAGGTAGCTTCTTATGTATTGTGATGTGGTGTTACTGTGTGCTGACAAGGAGATACTTGAGTACACAAAAGGATTACTGCCCAGTTATGAGAGGAAAAGCATCTTTGTAAAATTAGTTAGTACCTTGTCTTTGTACCCCTCAGTTCCACACTGGGTCAGTTCTGTGAAACCTTTAAAATATTTGTTGATGAACTTTTCTTATCTGTCATTCCCCATCAATTCACTTCTCTTTTCCTTCCTAGTAAAATTCCTCCTTCATTAAATGCATAATCAAGCAAAATCAGGCCATGTCTGAAAATGCATGTCTTATTCTGTATCTTGAGTATGTATTTTTTTTTTTCTTTTTGGAGGGGAGAAGGCAGGGCAATTGGAATTAAGGGATTTGCCAAAGGTCACATGGCTAGTAAGTGTTAAGTGTCTGAGACTAGATTTAAACTCAGGTCCTCAGGACTCCAGGACTGGTGCTCTATTCACTGCCCTACCTAGCCGCCCTGTCACCTTTCTGTTAAGAGGTGGAAGATGTGTTTTATTATCGACCTTTTTTTTTTTTTAAGCAATTGGGGTTAAGTAACTTGCTCAAGGTTACATGGCCAGTTATTTCTGGGTGTGGTGCTAAGTATCTGAGCCCAGATTCGATCCCAGGTCATCCCGACTCTGGGGCCGGTGCCTTTACTGGCTGTGCTACCTGGCTGCCCCTTATCGATCTTTTGAAGTCATTGTTGGCTTCTGTTCTAGTTAAAGTCCTAAAGTATTTTATAGTTGTTAACTCTCAGATTATTGCGATCATTGTGTAAAATGTTCTCCTGGTTCTAGTCATTTCATTCTGCATTAGTTCATACAAATTTTATCATAATTCTGTGTCATTTCTTATGATGCAATAAAATTCCATTAAATTTGTATTATGAGTAGCTCAGCCATTTCACAGTTGTTAGGGACCTACTTTATTTCCAGTTCTGTACTATAATAAAAAGTGCTACTATAAATATTTGTATACATATATGCGCTCTTTCTCTGTCTGTGACCTCCTTGGGGTATGTGTATAGTTAATAATATTGTAGATCAAGTTTAGAAATTCTTTTAATATAGTTCCAATTTTTTTCCAGAATGATTGAGCCATTTCACAACTTCACCCTTAGTTCACTCGTGTGTCTGTACTCCCACAACCCTGTAACAATTGGTGTTTCCCTCTTTTGTTACCTTTGCTAATCTGAAGAATGTGAGATGGGAACTCAGAGGTATTTGGGTTTGTATTGCTCTTCCTAGACACTTGTCGAGCTTTTTTCATATGGTTGTTGTTAGCTCACATTTCTTTATTTGAGAACTACCCATTCATATTCTTAGACCACTTAACTATTGGGATATGATTCTTATGCTTATGTATTTGTGTCAGTTCTTTCTATATTGTGGCCATTAGACATTCGTCAGACAAATTTGCTTTGAAGTTTTTTTTCCAAATTATTTCTATTGTGGTTCTAACTGCATTTATTTTACTCATGTAGGATTTTTTTAGTTTTACCTAATAAAAACTGTTTATCTCTTAATGATCATTTCTGTCCCTTATTTCAGTAAGAATTCTTCTAGCCATGGTTGTCCTCCATTTTTTAAAAATGATCTTTATATTTAAGTCATTTATCCATTTGGAGTTTATTGTAGTGTATGATAGTGTGTTGATTTAAGCAATCAAGCTGTGCTAGAATGATTTGCAGTTTTCCTAGCAATTTTGATTAAACTGGAAGTCTTTATATAAGTATCTAATGTCCTTAATATTTTCCATTAATCAACTTGAATATTTTTTAACCAGTAGCAATATTGGTTGTTAATTAATGGTTGCTGCTTTATAGTATACTTTGAAGCATGGTATTACAAAGCCCTCTTTATACCTCTTTCTCCCTCCTCTCCACCCCAGTGATTGCCCTTTATATTCTTGACTTTTTGTTCCTGTAGATATATTTTGTTATTATTTTGTCTAGATGGAGAAAACAATTCCTTGGTAGTTTGATTTGGCATTAAATCTGTAAATTAATTTATATAATGGTGACATTTTTATTATATTGGCCTGGTTCAACCATGAGCAGTCAGTTTCTTAATTATTGTCTTCCTTTATTTTTGTTAAAAAGTGTTGTATAATTGTATTTAAGTCCTTGGTGTGTCTCGATGAGCTTTCTAGATACCTTAAAAATCCTTTAGTTATTTTGAATGGGATTTATTTTCCTATTTCTTCCTCTTGGATTTTGTTAGTAATATACAGAAATGCTGATGATTTTTGTAGGTTTATTTTCTATCTCACTACTTTAAATTGTTTCAATTAATTCTAGTTGAAGTGCAAGAGTTTTCTAATTAAGCTTTTGTGTCATCTACAGATAGTGATAACTTTATTTTACCTTTGCCTCTTTTCTTTTGCTTATTTAAGTTTTATTTTCTTCTTATAGCTAGCATTTCTAGAACTATTTTAAGTAACAGTGGTGATCAAATGAGATAACAGGTACAGTGCTTTCCAAAACTTAAAGCTCAATGTAAATGCTACTATTATTGATGATGAAAATCTTTGCTTTATCCCTGATTTTACTGGAAAGGTTTCTAGTGTTTCTCTGTTACAGATAATACTAAATTCTTAGTTTTTGGTAGATATTGTCCACCATCTTGAGGAAAAATCCATTTATTCCTATGCTTTCTAGTGTTTTTAATATAAAATTGCATTTTATTAAATAGCTTTTTCTATATTTCTTGACATAATCGTGATTTTTATTTTGTGTTATTAATATGATCTAATACATTTATAACTTTCTTAATGTTGAAACATCCCTATATTCCTGATATAAATCCATCTTGATCAGAATGGATAATCTTTTGAATATGTTGCTATTGCTTCTTTGCTAATATTCAGTATTTTTACATAAATATTTATTAGGCATATTGGTCTATAGTTTTCTCTGATTTTTCTCTTCCTAGTTTAGGTGTCAGGATTGCATTTGTCTTGCAAAAGGAATTTGGCAAAATGTCTTCTTTTTCTCCCCCCTCCCCCAAACAATTACGTAGTATTAGAGTTAAGTATTCTTTCTTTGATTCTGTGTATGATCAATTCCCTGAATGTATTTTGCTTCAGATTAATCTCCAAAAGCATCCAATCTTAGACAAGGTAATATTAGATAAATAGGGAAATTCCTAGTTTTTGTCTCAAGTAAGACACTAGCATAAGGAGCATGGCTGATTCTTCAGTGTTGGGATTAGATGGTTGTCTGATACTCTACTTAATGTAAACAACTTGGTTTTAGATTGATGATCCATGAGGTTGGTTATTGGATCATGAACAGGGCTATTTTTTCCAGAAATAGAGAGGTCATTTCCTAACCTGTTGACATCATAATATGACTACTAAATAATTATTAGTATCCAAATCTGTTTTAATCCTTAATTAGCAGACCTTGGCAATCAGTTATCTGCCTCTCTCCTAGCTAAAATTCTTCTACAGAACCCATCTAGTTAATAATAAGTGAAGTTTCATGTCTGCTATATAGATTTCATTGGCAAAACTGGCACAAGCACCAAGAAGTCAACTAAAGGAACCCTGCTGGTTTGGCCTTCAGTTTTTGACAAGGTAGATCCTGTATCAGATGCTCTTTTGTTATCTTTTTCAGCTTCATGTGTAGGGAACCAAAGGCTTTTTTAGTGCTAAAAGACAGCAGAAGGTAAAATGGGGGTGAGAGGTATCTTTTCTTTTAAAGAGGCATTTTGAAGGGAAAGGTAATCTTGCCAAACTCCAACAGAGGGTTCTCCAAGAGAGATCAGCAGCACAGGTACCCTCCTTCTAGCAGACAGGTGCTACTTTAATTTTAAAATGCTATTTCACTTCTCATGTTATTCATAGGTTTCAGTGATTTAAATAGAAAATACTCAGATCTAGTTAAAAAGAATAGAAGTTTCATAGAAATTTTAACTTCCAATAATACCCATTTTGGCCTTCAGGATAATGCTTGATTGTGTTTTATGGGTGAGTGGGTTTCATATAATGTTAGCTTACTTTCACATCCTGCAGGGGTCTTCATAAGCTAAAGTAATTCCATCAAGTCTTTATATTATGGGACTCTTGAGTGTGGATTGCTTTATAAACCTTATAGGCTTTATTAAATGTTAGCTATTCCCTTAAATCTTAAATAAATTTGGTTTCAATTATCAATTGATTGAATATTTACAGATTTATGCAAAAATAAATACAAGGTAGTTAATCCAAGATATATTAAGTCATTAAAAGAAGACTCATTTACTGCAGTGGCATCCTGTATTTCTACCATATTTATTTTTTACTCAACATACTGAACTATTTTTTTTAAAAGGTCCTTGGTTCTTTCTCTCAGTAGGAGTTTTTGCTTTGCTCTAAATAGTTGTCCATAACCTTCCAGTTTTTAGATCACTTCCTATTTCTGGTGTTGGAGTTAGGTAATAGAAATCTTTAAACATTCTGAATACTTTAAAACACTTTTTTTCAAAGCTAGCTACAGCATTGGGAGGAAAGAAGAAAAACAGGAGCAGGAGGGGGAAAGCCGAAGGCTAAGGTTATAGAGGGACTTTGTTACATTCAGGAAAAAAGCTGTGTTTATCTTTCCAGTGCAGCTCAGTAGCTAAAACAGACCTTGTGACAGGAGCTCTATCTGCAGTTAAAAGCTGCTTTTCCAAGCTAATTTTGCCATACAAAATAAATACAGAAGCTTTTCCTCTCCACTAGATAAGGGAACACTAATTTCATTGAGCGATGGTGGGAGAGCAGTTTTTAGCAAAAATATTTTTACTGCGCAACTTCTTCTCCCCTCTCCTAATGGTCTTATTTAAAAGACTGCTGAAAAGTGACCATTTATTTTCTTCCTGCAGAGTGAACCCCTCTAGTTTGTCTCTTGGACAGGTGAAGAAAGCTAGCTAGAAATAGTTCAAGAGAAAATGAATCCAAGTGTCCTTTTCTTTATTGTCACTGGTATAAAGTCAGTGTATATTCTGGCTCTGACATAGTTACTCCTAAATTTGAAAGCAGGGTTTTGGAGTTTTTTTTGTCCTGATGACAGACAGTAAAGTGCCTAACAGATTTCAAGAATAGAGGAAGGCAGCGGGGTGGCTAGGTGGCACAGTGAAAAGACCACCAGCCCCGGAGTCCTGAGGACCTGAGTTCAAATTTGACATCAGACACTTAACACTTGCTAGCCATGTGACCTTGGGCAAGTCACTTAACCGCAATTGCCCCGCCCTCCCAATCATTCGAAAAGCAAAAAAAAAAAAAAAAGAATAGAGGAAAGTAAAACACAATCATATTGAATAACCAAATGGTGGAACCATTAGGTGTTGTGCTTTGTTTGAGATGCTACCATGTATTCTGGTTTACTTCATTTGTAGTAGTACTCTCAGAAATGTTAGGAGAGGAATGATTTTTTTTGCTCCTAAATCTATATTTTTTATGCATTGCCAAATGTTTGACAAAGTGGGGAAGAGATCTGTTATCCTCTGTGGAAAAATGGTATTCCTGCATAGTTGACTGACTCTTGATTATTTGGGCCTGCCTTACCAGTTTGCAGACTAAGTTCTTTTTTCTCTTTCCTGAAAGATTATTTCACTTGGTATCAAGGAGAAGAGATGAGCCTCATATGAGTGCACTTTTTTTGTTTCTGTTAGGCATGTGATTCCGTTGGAATAGAGAATCCTGATGAAGAAATTCTTTATACCATTGTACCTGTACTGCACTTTCTAGTCTTAGAGAGCTGCCTGGTTACTGAGAAATTAAATGACTTGCCCAGAGTCTCGTAGCTGATGAGTTTCCGAGGGTAGCTTTGCACAGGTCTTCTTGACTTTGAGGTTAAGTCTCATGTGAGTTTTACTTATTGTTTCATACTGGTAGAAGTTTTGTGGGAGCTTGAAACTAAGAACTAAAGTAGGTCTTTTGGATTATTTGTGGGTTTCAATTTTCCTTACTTTCGTTGTCCTGATTATTACAAGTAATCAAGAATTGAGAGGTTCTTGATTGCTTGGGTAACCTATCAAATGAGTTGTACTACATTAAAACTGATTTAGTATGTAAAGAAAAGACTAAAGACTAAACGTTTCGCCTAGAGTTTGATCTTAAAAGGGCCAGGCAACCTTTTCCAAAACCAGGCACCCTGTATTATTTTTACAGTATTTGAGATGAAACAAAGTAAAAGAAAAAGAGTGTATTTTTTCTTAGATTTGAACAGAGTATACACCATTAATACCATAGCTACAGCTGGCATTTTAAAACCCCTACGAAAATGCATCTTGTATACTTAGGGCTTATTCTGCCTTTAGGGAGCTTATGGTCTAGGAGAGAGATATGGCACAAATAACTAAGCCCTACATGGGCCCTGGTGTTAATAATGTATTCTGATTATTTTGCTGAGTAAACAGTGTTGCCAGTGCTTGGTAAAATTTAATCTTTATGCTTTAGGACCTAGCCCAGTGCTCTCTGCAGATAGTGGGTGCTTCTAAAGTCATGCTTCTAATTTCAATCATAGGACCATAGATTTAGAGCTTGAAGAGACCTCAGAGTTCCCCAGCTCAACCCCTTTTAGTTTATAGATGAAGAGCTGAAGCCCAGCGAGGTTATGGTCACATAGGAGTTAAATAGCAGGAATGAGATCTGAACCTAGGTTTTCTGACACTTCTTTCTCCCTGTTCTGAAACTATTTATCAGAATAAATTTTGGAAGAATTCACTAGTGCTTACCTCTTAGGAGATCTTAAGATGTATTTTATCGTTAGTTCTCTGGCTGCTAATGAGGTGACCTGATTGAAAATGTCAGTGCTCCTGAACTTGCCTGGATCTTGACCCCATAATATAGATGTTTAGTGCAGGTAGCCGAAAACAACAAATCGTGCATCTTCAATCAGGACCCCCTCATCCCTCTGCTATTGCTTCAGTGAAGCTAAAAGGGTTTCCAGAGCACCCAGGGTTTTAAAACCTGGAACATTTTATAATCACCATACAAGGCCTATTAGCTACCTTAAAGATCCTGGAGACAGTTGTTTGTTATCTTCCTAGGTGATTCCTTCCCAGTGCTACCTATCACTGAATAAAAAGTTGGCGCTTGTCTCAAAAAGAATGGAATCAGAACTGTCTTTTTTTCCCTCCAAGGATGGAAGGCACCCCTTGAGGGTATACTAGGAATCAGAGTCACATGAAATTTAACATATATATGTAGAAGAGTTGGAACTCCTTTTATTTTTAACGCCTGTGTTAACCAAGAGAACACTGTAATTTCTGTGTCATTTAACTGTGAGCAGTCTCCCAGCTAAGATCAGAGTGGACCTGTGCTTACTGATTCTGTTTCATCTATGGATTATGCTTCACTATTGAAGAACCAACCTCCAAGATTCCCAAGGCCACATTCAGTAACTTTCCATTTATATCCTCTCAAAGGGCAATCTCCTGATGGTTCCATGCTTGTACCAGCATTACATTGCAAATATTTTTATTTTCAGGTGTTCATTGTAAAGCAGCTAGCAGTCAGAATATTTCACTTCATTTATTCATAATGGAATAAATTTCATCCTGTAGTTAACAGTATTAAACGTAATCTATTTCTAAGCCTCAACTTGACAGGGTCCCTTTAAGCAGTCAGCAGACCTGAAAACGCGGGCTCTGCAGAGAGCCACTGTCTCTGGCAGAGAGGAATATTGTGCATTCTGCTCTGAGTCTTCAGATTTGGAGATATGATCCCATAGGAGAATCCTATACCTACAAATACCCTATTCTGTTTGCGTTTACTGGGCTTCATGCCACATAAAATGAAATTTGGAAATTGAAGAGGAAAAAGGCTATTTTTTTCCTCAAACTTCCCTGCTGCTTTTATAGCTTCATGACTTCTGAAAGGTAATTTTCAGCTTTTATTCTCTCCTAGAAATCTTATTTATTTTTACTTTATTTTTTCTAAGGCTGGACTACTCAGAAACCTTCCTTGATTCAGAAAAGGTTGGAAGATTAAAAATGCCATTTTTACCTTACCTGTTTTACTTTCCTTTCAGATTTGTGCCTCACAGATAATATTTAGTTTGCAAAATGCTGTCAGTTCCAGAAGGGAGCTGCATCTGCCATTATTTGGGATAGAGGACCTAACCCAGGTGGGCAGAAGGATGATAAACTTCAGTAAATGAACTGAGAGCGAGCTATGTGCTGTCTCTCAGTCTCACTCTTCTGGCTGCTCTTCCAAATTGATACTCAGAAGTTAATTAAGGTCTGCTCTGCAGCAGGCAGACTCTGAGATCCCTCATACTGCAGTCTGCAGGTTCAGGCAGTTGGCATTCTCACCCTGATCATTGGCAGAACTGGTCATCCTCCAGTACAGTACAGGATAAGGAAAGAGACCATCCACAAGCCCCGTATGGTAAGAAATGAATCTCTTGTTTTTAGGCTTTGTGCCCTGACATTTCTTTCATTTATTTTCAGTTAGTATGGCTCTAAGTAGCTGATGCTGCAGATTTTGATGGGTCTTCATATAAGGCCAAAATAAGCCTAAAGGGCATTCTGAAGGAGAATTGAAGCAGAGGGTTGAAAAGAGAATGCTTAATACTGAATTTGGGGAGCATTTAAATTTGGAGCTAATTTTCATATACTGTGATTTCTCTGATTTTCTAATTACTTTGACGTGAAAGATCCCTGACTTTGTATTTTATAAGTTCTTAATGCAATATTTTTAATAATTTTGTACTTTTTTGTTACTTTTATATATTAGAAGAAGAGAGTCAGTCTTAAAATGTAATCCTAGGGAACTTGCCCTATTTCCTGGTTTGTGATTTCTATTATTCCAACCCCTGCCCTCCCCACATCTTCACCCCCTGGTTTTTGGTTATAAAAGCCAAGTATAAGGTCCACTGGGCAAGGAGCCAGAAGATCTGGGTTTTATTTCGCAGCTTTGCAGCATTGCTGAGTGGACTTGGGCAAATAACTGAATCTCTCTGAACCTTTGTTTCCTTATCTGTAAGTTGGGAATAATACCAGTCTTATTTTGTGAAGGTTGTTGTGAAGATCAAGTGAAATAAAAATAAGGAAAAACACTTGGAAGACCGTGAAGCACTATGCAGATGAGATCTGTGGCGATAGGATCATTGTGATGAATGGATTTTACTTCCCTTTGAGGGTGGCATTTTTCCAGTGGCTTCTGAGGGAAGGATACGAGTTCTTTACGGGGGATTTCATGGATGCTAAGTATGGGTGATGTGCTAATACTTGTGGACCCTAGGAAATAAATCAGCCAGTCCTGTTGGTGCTGTTGCTGCACCCTGGTGGTACTTTGAAGAAGCCCTTATAGAGATGTTAATGGTAGATTTCATCAGATACGCTTGGTGTCTAGAATCCAGCCATCAAATTTAGAAGCCGTTTGAATTTTTTAGGAAATAAAAAGGAGGGGAGGTGAAAAGGAAGCCAACATGCTCCTGTAAGCCAGTGCTCATTAAGCTCTGGTCCAGACCCAAATTGAGGTCACAAAGATCTTCATCCTCTGTGAAGTCTCAGAAAGGTAGCTGAGTATATCTGGCCAACAGATTTTGTGAATGCTGACTCGAAAGCCTCCATGGAAGCCAACAGTGTCTTCCCACTTTTAGACTGTGCCTTTGCTTTCAGTCTAGTGAACTTATTACTGTGAGAATTTAGTGACAAGTAAATCTTTCAGTATCCATTGTGCCTTGTGAATTCCCCTTTATTTCAAGCAAATTCCCCTCTGAGATAAAATTGGCAAGTAAGTTGAAGCCCAGTTGCACAGTTCAAATCTATTTTCTCAGTTGAATAAGGTACAGAAGTAGCTGAAGAACCAAAGAAGCCAGTTCCCTACTATTCACAGCATTAAATGGTGCTGTCCAGTGTTGTTTTCTTTTTGAAGTTATTGTTAATGCTGTTTTTAAAAAAGCAACTAAGTGCATAGGAGGCAACAGTCAACAAGCAGGCAGTGATGCTTCTCGGTTCTCTTTTGT
This sequence comes from Petaurus breviceps papuanus, assembly GCF_028583685.1. Classification (NCBI taxonomy): domain Eukaryota; kingdom Metazoa; phylum Chordata; class Mammalia; order Diprotodontia; family Petauridae; genus Petaurus; species Petaurus breviceps. Next base: position 10,002,015 of record NW_027185764.1, read on the forward strand.
GTACTGTCTTCTCTTCTAGAATGTAAGCTCTTCAAAGATAGGGACTGTCTCTTTTTTCTTGTATTGTTTAGCACAGTGACTGATATATAGTAAATATTTAATGAATGTTTTTTGTTTGCTTTATTACAAGGACTTGTTGACTCTCTCTTAAAGAAAAGCTCCCAGGGCATTATGGTGGAAATGGACAATGGGATTATTTATATGTTTTTCTATATTTAAAAGATCTTCTAGTATTAGAACAATGATGGTGATAGAAGAATGTTAATATTTTGGAGGCAGAGACTCATTTGAGAAGTCTTGTCTCAGCCAAAGAGAAGCTTGTTTGGTTAGAATGAGATCTGAAAGGAAATAGTGAGAAATTAAGCCCTAGATTAAAACTCCAATTATTTAATTCTGAAAGAAATAATTCTTTGAAAACAACTTACTTTTCATTTTAGGAATCAATGCTCAGGCAAGGAAACTGCAGAAGAATCGTGCAAAGGGTGCCACGACACTGACCACAGGATGTAAACGGAATTCCACCCCACCCACTCTTCGGCGCACAGTTAGCGAAACCAGCTTGAGCCATCCCAGTACAAAAGAAGAGGAGCCGAGGGGGCGTAATTCCACCTCACTAGACCCTAACCGAAGCCCAGAGGATCCAGTGAAAGAGCTTCAGGACTCTGTTTGGGAGACAAATAGCAGCAGCAACATGCGATACTCACTTTACCAGTCGCCACACCTTCTCCTTCTGCAGGGCTATAGTCAGCAGCATGTACGTACTTCACTTCTCTTATAAAACTGACTAGATAAGCAGTTCTCTGCACTTGTGATGAATAAAATCTGCCCCCTCCTTAAGTGACCTCTTTTAGTCTTTAGTCAGATGGTCTTTCTTATAAGGATACTTCATCATCTACAACTCTGGCTAGGAATTGAGGGGCGGGGGTTGGGGATGCTCATCAGTGTGTGGGCTGGCGTGAAGATACTTTGAAGAATTAAGTTTCTATATAAAAGATGATTAGGAAGTGTGACAGTTCTTCTCAGGCAGTAGCTAATTGTTCCTACCCTTGTCAGATGGAGAGAACTGGCCATAAGGTAGCGATAATAAGGTTTACAAAGTGCTTTACACAACCCCTTGTAAGGTAGATGGGGTAAGGATTCTTGCTCCCATTTTGCAGAGAGCACCGAGATTCAGGAAGATAGAATGACCTGCCCTGCTCATCCAGGTAGGACGTGTGAGAGCCAGGATTCAAACCCAAGGCTCCACTCTCCAGGAATAGCAGTTGATCTTTATTCCCCAAGTTGAGAATGCTGAGAATCCTCCCCTATTTCTTAAGCTACAGGCCAGAGTCTCCTGTCAAGTGAGCTCCAGCCCCTGGGATGGCTTGACCTTTTCACAGAGGGAAGAATGCTATTCAGAGAAGTCTTCCACTCTGCCAGCCAGAGTGCCTAAGGAAAATGCTCCATCTAAATTTCATGTATGCCTGCTTTAGTCACTTGAACCTCAAGTATGGGAGTGGACTCAGTAACGATCCCTCCTCCTTCTGAAGTTTTCCACTGCATTCATGATCCTTTCTTAGAGAGCTTTACACGTTGGTTTCAAGGTGGACACAAAAAAAGACGGTATAGTTTTCATTTCCAAGAAGGGGAGAGCCACAGGCTGACTGGCTCCATTCCAGGTCATAATGTCACCGTTACAGCTGGAGAGAGCCTCTTTCTTGGAATTGTATGTAGATGTTTCTAGACCTAGGGAATGTAGCGTATTTCTTGAGGGATGACTTTGGAAGCAGTTACCATTAATATCACCTTTGAATACATGTTAGCCAGAAATTAATGCCTTACTCCTCCAGTCCACCCTTGCCATGCTCTCTGCAGATAGCTCTTCATTCTCCCCTTCATCATTTCTTATTTACTCAGCTTTAATTTATTTTCTCACTCTATTTAAGAATTATGTCTCATTAAAACTAAAATAGAAAGTTTCAGATACCCAAGTGTTAAGGGAAATATCAGATTACTTAATTGGAAGGAAATAAAGATATTGTACTTGCACATTAGAGGGAGGCAGTGCTTTGGATCACTTGGGGACAGTTTAGCAGTTACGGGCGTGTGGTCAGTTAGTCTGTCTCTTTCTAGGTCACTTGTCATCCTGCCACTACAGATTCAAAGGTGTTAGAATGGAGCAGTCTTTGAGTCTCAAGTCTATTACTTATTGTCCTTTGGGGAAAAAGAAAAGAAAGTTGTCCAATCTAAGGGTGGTTGCCAAATGTGGGGCAGGTGGAGGGAAAAATGCAAACAGGAGATCCCATGGCTCTTCAGCTTCAGCTAGGCTCAGGGCCCTTGGGACAGCTCTTCTTGCATTGTAGGCTCAGGTGACCAGAGTGCCTTTTTTCTTGTGTTTTTTCCTGATCAAGTTGCCTGAACCCTTGGCTTGTCACTGAAGTTTTATGTTTTCATTTCAGGATAGCTTAGTTTATGTGCTCAACCGTGAACAACACACAGTGGGCCAGAGGACTCCCTCTAGCAAGCCTAGTATCAGCCTTTCAGCCCCAGACATTCTTCCCCTCCACTGTACCATCCGTAGGCTCCACCTCTCCAGCCATTCAAGACATTCCCAAGCAGAAGAGAAGCTTATCCTGGAACCAATACCTGGGGCTAGTATATCTATCAACTTCTCAGAAGTGGGAAAGACTATGGTACTCCACCATGGAGACCTACTCTCTTTGGGGCTTTACTACCTGCTGCTTTATAAGGATCCTGCACGAGCCCAAGTCCTCCCTGTCCAGACCCTGGCACGGCTCAAAGCTGTCCCCCGAACATCAGACCCTGTCACCTGTAAAATGTGTGGGACAGTGCTCAGAGGCAGAACATCTTCCTCATCCAAGAGGCGTGGAGCTCTGCCTAGTCAGAAGAACCCTCGACGAAGGCTTCATCTGGAGTTTGGGCCAGCAGTAGAGGATGTGCTAGTGAAGAGGATCATGACATTGATTGAGCCAGGGGGTGATGACCATAAGCTGACACCTGCCTTCCTTCTCTGCCTCTGCATCCAACATTCTGCCACCAACTTTGAGCCAGGCGAATTCGGGCAACTATTACTTAAACTGGCCAAACTCATCCAGAGGACAGTTTGGGTCAGTCAAAACAGGGATTGAGGGAGGTTGGGCTTCTGAAGTGTGTGACCAGCCATGCTTGGGCTGATTGCCTGGCTCTTTTCCAGAGACACTTTTAGAGTTTGTTTCTAGTACCTAATGCATCAATCAGCAGTAGTATGTTTCTGTTCCTCCCCCTCCTCCTCCTCCCCCCTCCTCCCCCT